>NC_039256.1:8492150-8595267 GCF_003368295.1 Carassius auratus
ATTACAGGTTTAGGGAGTATTAAAAAGGTCTTAAAAAGTCTTAAATTTAACATGTTCATGTCTCTAGAAACCCTGTGAGCGACTGACAGCACAGATGCCCGCGCTTGTCTTGTGAAAATAACTTTCTCACAGACATCGCTGGAAAGTTTGTAGTTTGTTCAGATATGTCAAAACAGAGAGAGAGCACACTTCTGTTGTGTGATCTTCAATGTTCACCCCAGCACATGCATCATTTGGTTTAAAACTAAATCGTAAAAATTAGACCATTTATAGGGGCATTCATTATAAACATAATGTATTTTCAACCTTAGGCATACATGACGATCTGGTGAAAGTGAATCTAGCAGCCTGTGTGTAATGTGCTCGGCTGTATGTGTCCCTCTCATCGGTACAAATACGTCCGTTGCTTGCCTGAGTGTTTCTGCATTATATGAGTGGGTAGATTATGCCACAGTCACAGTCACAGGAAGAAATACTCAAACCAACTAAATTTCAGACACCAGATATAATCTGTGATATTTATTTACTAATCTGTGCAGGACACTATAGTTAATTTATGTAAGTGAGGATAGGAAAATAAATAAAACTGTGACAAATTATACCCAAAAATTCTGCATACAGTGGACTACCAGTAAAACTGATGCAAATTTGGGACCAAAGCATAAATGGCTGTCCACTGCTCTGGGTGTGTGTTCACGGTGTGTGTGTGTGTGTGTGTGTGCACTTTGGAAGGGTTAAGTGCAGAGCACGAATTTTGAGTATGGGTCACCATACTTGGCTGTATGTCACATCACTTTTTTTCACTTTTTTATTTTTTTTATTCAGACCGAGTCTTAAAAAAAAAACAACAACAAAAAACTGAAGTTCAGGTTTGCATGAACCTGGATGACAGCATGCGTAAGAGACTATAAGCTGGCTTTAAGGCTAAGGGTTGCCTGACTAAGTTTTGATAGTAGGGATAAGCCGGTATCAAATTTTCCTGTTTTCCAAAGTTTTACACGGATTAAACTGCAAAAGAAGTATAAAGACCCATAGGTATCACTTTACAATAAGATTTCATTAGTTGACCATTAACATTAACAGTGAGTAATAGCATGCCATGGCGCTCCTGCAGGTCTACCAGGCCAAGGTGCTCAAGGGTAGTTCCGACCCGGGGTTATGCAGGAACTGCGTCGTCCTCCGGGTAATGAAAGTTGCTGGACACTCCCTGGGTCGGGCGATGTCCACAATATTGGTCCAGGAGCGACACCTGTGGCTGAACCTGGCGGACATGCGTGAGTTTGACAAAGTGCGGTTCCTCAATGCCCCTGTCTGCCAGGCCGGCCTCTTGGGTGACGCCGTGGAAAACTTTGCCCAGCAGTTTTCCGTGGCACAGAAGCAGACGGAGGCGATTAAACACATACTGCCCCAGTGACCAGCTGCAGGGGGGCGCCCTTGGAGCATCATGTATGCTGCGGCGCCCGGGGAGCAGTTGGGGGTCCAGTGCCTTGCTCAAAGACACCTCAGTCATGGTATTACCGGCCCGAGACTCAAACACACAACCTTAGAATTAGGAGTCAAACTCATTAGGCCACAACTTCACCATTGTGATCCAGTCCATACCTTTTTGTCAAAGTTATCTAACATGATCAAGCTGAATTTGTTAGTTCTTGTCATATTTTATTACCATTTTCTAAACTATAATGAATAAACCGTGATATAATTTGAGAAATGTTAAAGGTGTCTAAATAAATTTTGGTTTGACAGTATCTATTTTATAAATGAAGTTAACCACCTAACATTATACATAATTTGTTGGTTTCTGTATCCAATATTTTACACAATTAATGTAATCAGAAACACAGTCTAAATGTTATTTGTGTATTTTATTAAAAGTAGGCCAACAGCATTAGGAGATTGCTGCCACTGCAGCCTATTACTGCATACTCAATCACCAACTGAACAAGTAACTCTGTACTTCAGTGTTTAAATGCAGTGATCTAAATCAGTGAATCTAATCAGCATTAATATTAAAAGACTTAGGGCAGCGGTCCCCAACCCCCGGGCCGCGGACCGTTACCGGTCCGTGCGTCATTTGGTACCGGGCCGCACAAGAAAGAATAAATAACTAACATTAAAGCTGCAGTCAGTAACTTTTGGCACTCGCGTCTGGCAGAAGAACATTGTAACCGGATCTACTTCTCTCTGTTTACATCTATGGCGAGTCACGCAGGTACTGTGCTACTCTGCAGCGTTACCGATCCCAACCAGACTAAACTAGTCTGAATATAAACACTTATTATAAGGGTACCGTAGTGATTCAGGAAAAGACAAAAACACGGTTTGGGAAAATAGATTCATGATTTACTCGCTCATTATATTTTTTACATTTTTGACACAAAACAACACTGGCACAGCCCTGCGCTGATTGGACCAGTAGAGCCGGGAGCGGTGGATTTTTGCGGTATCTTATATTTTTAAGGCTTGTTTAAACGTCACGGAGTCAGGCGTTAGAGGCAGAGAGGATGTTATTCATGTTATGTTGTTGGCGTGATGTTATGAGGACGCTGCTAATAAAGTTGCATAAGAATACACAGTGGATTCATGTTTATTAATATATTTACAATATACCATAGTTTTTATGCCAGTCGTATCATTTTTATTTTGTTGTATTTATCCGTCACACTTTAAAGCCCGGTCCGTGAAAATATTGTCTGACATTAAACCGGTCCTTGGCACTAAAAAGGTTTGGGACAGCTGACTTAGGGTATTCATTTTAGTACAATAATGTCAATGTGACTGTGTTTGCTCAATTTGTTTAACAAAAATAGTTCCAAATAAACTTAGCAACAGAACTGTCATGCTTCTCTGAACAACACAGCGTTGTTTCATGACTGAATGATTGGCGTTTTTTGAATAATAATTTGACTTGATTCAATTGTCCATTCAGAGACAGGTGCTTGCTTCATTCTTGAATGAATCAGTCATCTGAATGAACTGTAACTCACTCATTCACTTGCTGACTGGTTACTTTTTTTTTTTTACTTTTCCTATTTGTAAATAAAACAACCTGATGTAAAACACAAAGCTCACAGCATTATTTATGCTGTTGTAAGTTTGCAGTGTAAATGCATTCATGCTGCATTTCGGCTTCATTAAATTGTCTGTATAAATGCATCTATATGGTAAATGGACTGCATTTATATAGTGCTTTCAACAGAAATATAGTGTTTATATAGTGCTTTTTGGCCATCCAAAGCGCTTTACAAGTTGCCTCACATTCACCAGTGTCTGCCATTCAAGGCACATCCAGCTCGTCGGGAGCAGCTGGGGTTAGGTGTCTAGCTCAAGGACACCTCCACACTTGGTCAGGTGGAGCCGGGGATCGAACCACCAACCTTCCGGTTTGTAGACAACCTACATGAACCACTGATCCACTGCCAATTTTTTTTTGTTAATACTGATTTCATTTAATTGGTAACAGCCCTACAGAGGCTTATTATATTTAGGGAAATTATTAATAAAACATAAGAATTTGATATGAAAGATGACATGTCTTTTAAAGGGGTCATGTGATGCAATTTCATTTTTTTTCTTTCTCTAAGGAGTGTAACCATCTATCGGTGCATAAGTTCTCTGAAGTTGCAAAGACTAAAGTCTCAAATCCAAAGAGATATTCTTTATCAGAGTTAAGAGTCAACCACACCCCACCAAAAAGGCTTATTCTAACACGCCCCACATCTCTACATCACAATGTGGGAAGATTTGCATAATGCCGCCCAGATGTTCACACAAAAAAGATGTACCTTTTATTCTCATTGTAGTATTGTTGTTGCCACCACCGCAATGTCGTATAGACGCTGTGTGTTTCACTGTAAAAGCGAAACTACTATACTATGTGTATCTTTCCAAAAGAGGACGATCCATGCTGGTGCAGCCACAGTGGCTGGTGAGCAAAAGAGTTAATGTCAAGCCCTGTATACAGTCAATACTTGTATTTATACGTACATTGCAGTTAAAAATATTTAGGTTGAGCTTATAATGCCACCTGTTGGTTTGGCATGTTCTTGACAGTGCTTCATAGCATGCTTATACGTTTTCATGAGGACAGAGATTTTTTTTTTTTTTTTTAATAGAAGAATGAAATACTCATTTTATAAAAATACCAGTGTAGAGTTTTTTTTTTTTTTTTTTGGTGTGTACAGCTCTGCTGTTTTGACGCGCTGCACACTTAAACTGTAGAAACATTGAAATGGTGGTATCATTATCATTAGATCTGCAGTTTGAGGACCCCTGATGTGCAGTCTTTCCCACACTCACAGAGAGTAATGATTGATAAAGATCAGTTTATGGAGCATGGTTTCACTAAAGGGCTAAAACAGCTCTTTGTGATCAAACAGATGATAAGAGAAACTATAATTTGTGATGCTGTAGCATCTTTATATATATCTTTATATCTGTATTTATCAAAACACTTGTGTTGTAGCTTGGAGACATCAATTACACTGCACTGTAAAGTCAGAGGTTATGTTATTTGAAATTAATTATTCATCAAATAGAAGAGCCTTGCGACACCAACACCCCTTCATATATATTGTGTTGCACAGTATGAATAAATGTCGACTTGCTATGTAATGCAATGGATGATTTCAAAAATTAAACCTTTTTTAAACCAGAAAGATCTGGAAAAAATAATTCATGCATTTATCACTCCGAGATTAGACTGTTGCAACTCATTATATATGGTGCCCAAAATAACGTTTTAGATGCAGACTGCAGATGGTCCAGAATGCGGCTGCAAGATCGCTTACAAACACTTGCAAATTTGATCATATTACTCCGGTGTTAAAATCATTACATTGATTGCCTGTCACTTTTAGGATTCATTTTAAAATCTTGTTATTTCTATTTAAATCTCTGCATGGTTTAGCCCCATCTTATATTGCTGATCTAATCCAGGAACAAAAGTCAATGAGATCACTACGATCACAATTTCAGAAACGTCTTGTTGTTCCTCGGTCTAAGATGAAGTCTAGAGGGGATCGCGCATTTGCGTTCGATCAAGATAAGTGTGAAGGGTGCTAGTGTCATTTATTTCCTTTTTATAATATATGTTTTTTGACTGTTTTATGATGTTTATACTACCTATTTAGATTTATGGATATGCATTTCCTTTTATTTTTTAATTTTTTCTCTGTTCATTGTTTTATTGCTTGTACAGCACTATGGTCAACTTTGTGGTTTTATTCAGTGCTTTATAAATATAAATAAATTTGAATGTTAATTTAATCATACACTGTGTAGATTAAGCTTAGATCAAATGTGTTATAAAAGATATGTATGATGTTAATTTAGTGGGGCTATATGATCTACTGCTGTAAAGGTTCGAAACACCTTTTTATACAACTATTTTTATTTATTTATTTTTTTTCTGGTTCAGTTGTATTAGCAGTATTTATTTATTTTTCTTTGGAAATACAGTACAGATTTTGAATAGAAAAGTAATGATACTATGTTATAGAAATTCAATATTTATATTTCTTTCTTTCATGTTTCAGACACCAATGCAAGAATGGGTCCATCTTACATAACATCTCCAACGGTTAATGATTCACAAGTGTGCCCCTCAATTGATGACTTCCGTAACCAAGTCTATTCAACGGTATATTCTATCATCACTGTCTTAGGGCTGATGGGCAATGGCTTCGCATTGTACGTGCTCCTTCGTACCTACCGTCAGAAATCATCCTTCCACATCTACATGCTCAACTTGGCTGTGTCAGACCTGCTGTGTGTCAGCACTCTGCCACTACGGGTGCTTTACTACGTCAACAAAGGGCAGTGGAACCTGGGGGACTTTCTCTGCCGTTTGAGTTCCTACGCACTGTATGTCAATCTCTACTGCAGCGTCTTCTTCATGATGGCCATGAGTTTTACCCGCTTTCTAGCAATTGTGTTCCCAGTGCAAAATCTGAGACTAGCCACTGAGAAGAAGGCATGGATAGTTTGTGTGTGCATTTGGGTCTTCATTTGCACCACCAGTTCACCCTTCCTCCTCTCCGGACAGCATACTGATCCAAAGTCTAACAAAACCAAGTGTTTTGAACCACCAGAAACATCCGAAAGCCTGGATAAACTGATCATGCTGAATTACTTTTCCCTAGTGGTGGGTTTTATTATTCCCTTCCTGGTCATCTTGCTGTGCTACGCTGGCATCTTGCGCACTCTACTTAGAAACACCAACAGTGCTAACAAGCAGCGTTACACACGCAACAAGGCCATTCGGATGATTGTTGTGGTGATGCTTGCTTTCTTGGTTAGTTTCATGCCTTATCATATACAACGCACGCTGCATCTCCACTTTAAAAACCGTAAAGAAGCTAACTGTGAGGAGATTATTTATATGCAGAAGTCTGTGGTTATCACCCTCTGCCTGGCTGCTGCTAACTCATGCTTTGACCCAATGCTCTACTTCTTCTCTGGAGAGAATTTTCGACATCGACTGTCCACCTTCCGAAGGGCTTCAGGATACCTCATTGGAACTCACAAAAGCCGCCATGCTGTCCAAAGCTCCCCGCCTGTGGAAGAGAGTGAACTGCAAAGTTGTAACGGTTCAAACACACTCAGGTAGAGGCAATAGAATTGCTGCTTTTTTGTCAATATAGAAGCAGACTTCTTGAGACTAAATAAATATTATTATTCAAAGTAGTTTTAAGAAGAAGGAAAAGAAGGGGTTCTTATGTTCTACATTTGAATATTAAGACTGTAAAATGGCACTATGGATCTTGTGCATGATTACAAACAATATACATTTCAAATATATACAGAGTTCTGGCATGAAACTCTAGATGGTGAAGTCCGATGTGTCTAACTCAATCTGACCTAATGACATCATCATCACATGGCACAGCTGATTGGTTTCCTCCTGTATCGGTAACCAATGAGCTCGCTGCTGAACATTTGAATATATGACAAGTGCTTGCTGTAGCAGTTCGCAGCATGCTTCAGAAACCCTCCACCTTCCCCAGCTCCACCTGTAAAGATCTGCTATGAGGTGATCATGTATGCTATATGGGGGTTATTTCATGTATGTTATATTTGCAATACTGTATTTCATACATGCTCACAGCAGCATGTTGTGGATGTATTGGCAGAAGCAGCAGCACAGCAGATCTATTTCGCCAAGACCAAATACATCAACATTGTCATGTACATTACCATGCCAATCTGAGAGTTGTCATGACAGATATATATATATATGCATAAAACCAAGACTTGTCATTTGCACTTAAATATTGTGGCTCTTTTGTTAGTTTTGATTATTGCTTCTATTGTTATCATTTGTATGTAGCTTATGATAAGTGTCTGCTAGATGACTTTACATTTAGTCATTTTGCAGTCGCTCTTATCTAAAGTGACTTACAAATGAGGACAATGGAAGCAATCAAACATAACAGAAGAGCAATGAATAGTGCAAGCTAGTGTATATACATTTAGAAAATGAAGGGAATATATTTGCATTTGCAAAGCATTTCATAGTACTGATAACTGGACTCCTTAGTAAATTGTTATTGGATGAAGTATTTATTTTTTGTTAAATAACAATTTAACCCTAAAACCGTATTCTGGACAAATGTGGGCAAAATAATTTTGATTTATTTTTAAAAAATACTTCCCTTGATCTGAGCGGTACAAGACTTGGTTACTTTTCCTAAGTTTGCCTCCTGAACACACACACATTTTTTTTGATTCAATTCTACAAGGTTAAGTGGGTGAAAAAAAAAAAACTACTTAATCTTGTATTTGGGTCAAAAACGGGCACCCATAGAAATGAATGGGAAAAAACTGTAATTTAGAGCATTCTTCTTGTTTTTTTTTTGTAAAAATAAATTAATAGATCCAATACAATGCATATCTAACATACACTCAAATGAAGAGCTGATCCTGTACAACATTCTCATCATGGCAAAAACTCACACTCATACACACACACACACACACACAAACAATGCATTCAATGAGCCTGTGACAGAGCTGGGCTAATGTCTGACCATGTTTTTTGGTATGATCCAATCATCCAACTGGCTCATCACCCTCTCTCTCTCTCTCACACACACTCACACACACACACATACACACTCACACAGACACACACACACACACACACACACACACACAATGCATTCAATGAGCCTATAACAGAGCTGGGCTAATGTCTGACCATGTTTTTTGGTATGATCCAATCAACCACCTGGCACCTGACACCTTCAGAGTCAGATCAAACTGCTACTGCAAGTTGTGTTGTTACTTCCAAACAAAACGTTTATGTGGCATATGCTACCTAAACCTGCAGTGGCAGTTATTTTCTCAGTTCACTGCAAGCAGCACAATGAGAAGGAGGTTTAGTGCAGCAGAAACCCTGGATATTCTCCTGGAATCCAGTGGGGAAGAAGGAGACCAGGCAAACTGTGGTTTGGAGTCAGCAGAGGATCAAGGATCTGAACAGTGATACAGTGGTTCATAGAGTTCAGCCTATATATGCAGCCATTAAGTACTATAGCCATCTAGTGGCTATTGATATTATTGTTTTTTGTTAATTTAATACCAATATGAGACACCAGGTGACAGCAAAGTCACTTCATCTTTAGGTTTTAGCTCTAAGAACTTATTGAAATGATATTTTAATGTGGTTAAAAAATTTAAAAACATAAAACATAAAAATAAGCATAATTTACATAGAAAATATGGTACTTTTGAGGTAAATAAATTCAAAAATAATATATATTTTTTTTTAAAAAAGCACCATAAATAGATAGACAAAACTTTATCGAAGACAGTGATATAACATTTATAATAAATAAAAAATAGGATCACACCTGAGTCCTCTGTGCCCACATTTGTCCACAATTACAGGATTAAGGGCTATAAAGTGAATACGGTTTGAGGGTTAAGAGGAGACACACACAAAAACAAACAAACAAAACATCATGTAAACAAACTGCATTCAGCATACTATGTGTATTCATTGTGCCATTTATTCTTATTGCAGCATTTTGGGATGTATCAATGTAAATGCATAATGTAACTGTACTGTATCTTTACATGCCTTTATGGCTTTATCTGAATTCATCAGATCATTACAAAACAATGTTAAGAGGGGTTATAATCAAATACAATTTAATTGCATCATTCTATATGCATAACGCATACATTTCTTTTTTCGTGTTTTAATCACTCACTGTTGATTCCATTGTTGTGAGTAATTATTGAAATGTTTATAACAGGGGTCTTCAACCCTGCCCACTGTCTTGCAGAGTTTATTAAGGACACAGGACTGTAAGAAGTATATGATTTACTGGGAGTATATATTTTACTGGAAGTATATGATTTTTGGCTTGTGTGATTGTTAATTACCCAAATGTTGACTTGACTAAATTATACAATGCAAGTGCGGGAAGATTAGTAGCCATGTGACTGAGAACATAGTGTGTTCACTTTGAAGCGGCGCTGAACAGAGCGATTAGTGTATGACATTAAAGTTCTGCAAAAACTACAGAGAGCAGACGCCTCTGCATGCTTTCCAGTCACTCTCAGGTTACTTTGATGCCATACACCGATCGATCTGGGCAGCGCCGCTTCAAGTTAAATACACCTAACATGTATTTTAATGTGAGAGGATGAGTAACACTTTGTCAACCACTCAACCAGCATTAAATGCTCATTACATTAATAAATTATCAGTATAGTCAGAAAAAACTACTCGAATCTGATTCAAGGTCTAGTCCAAAATCTAGCATCATTAGACAATCAATCAAGTATTGTTTTTATTTTTTTATTTTTTTTACTCTATTTCTTTTCTGAGAGCCTTGTTTTCCAAGTTAGGCTTTGCACTTTTTGCTTACCTCAAACTTTAACAGCCTATGAAACTCCTTCATTATCATTTGTGTCCCAAGAAGACTTTACTCCAGATGGGACCAAGACCTCCAACAAATGAGCAGACCTGGGAACCCACTTTCACAGAACGATGCAACATTCAAAGATGCTACCCAAGAAATGCAAATAATGCTCCAGATTCTTGCTGAACTGGTGTATCGATGTAACGTTTCTTAGACTTTATAGAAAACTCAATGACAGGGTTAAATTAATGATGGATGGTTCATTCAGGTCAGGTCTAAGAAACTGCATGCTGCTCTTTCTTTCTTTTTCAACTTGTCTGAATGTGTGAGTGCATGTGTTTGTGTTAGATTAGTCTACATATATTAGAATAGATTAATAAAGTCCCACTGGTAAAGAGAAGTGTCTTGTGTTTTCTTCATGTAATATCTTACTGTTGATCGAGATGGATGAATGGATGAATAATTTGTATCAGTCATAGAACAGTGATACTGTCACTGTTCCTTATAAGTAAAATTATTAATTCCCTAGAGGTAAATTGAACATATGACGTTATATGATAATTTACGCTTTTAGACTTGTAGATTGCTGGCTTCGTTCCAAAACAAGGTCTTTTAATGTTGTATTCTCTTGTAGGTTCACTTTGCAATTACAGTTAAAAAAGGAACTTGTAACTAACCACACACATGCATACAAATTTGGACCCCATAACATAGGTTTGTGTTTATGTGTGTGTGTATCAGTGATGCGTGGGCCGTGAGTCAATGTATAAACAACCCGCACCCGACCAATGTTTTCAACTAACGCGCCCGCAACTCGGACCGCAAAAAAGAAAAGGAAAAAAATTGTACCCGACCTGCTTCCTGACCCGCATAGGCTATATCCTACAGGATAATAAGGGTTATGCCGGCACACATAAGGCTTGCCACAGAGAACCGGTAAAGTAATGATTGTGAATGTGTCTAAATTAGCAAGGAGACATTTAATTGTTTAGTAATAAACTGGTGTTTTTCTGTGTCGCTGCTAAGATGAAGTTGACGATGCGGACTCGCCATGAATGCCAGAGAGAAATGCACATTTCATATGGATTAACATTATATAATCAGAGAGCAGCCTATTTATTTTGGTTTGAATATTACCATTTAAAAGTAGACATTTCAAGCTTTTTGTCATAAACTACCTATATTTTAAACCCTCTGACTAAAAGATTTAGACACTACCGTACACTACTACTGATTTGCATGTTTCTTGATGTGCTTTTTTTCTGTGGTACTCACATGCACTTTGTTGTTTACGTCGTATTCTCCACCATGTCCCACAGAAAAACTGCTTTTGCGTAAAATCCAAAAAGCTCTCTCTGCTTCGCCATCTACAGGTCTTAACCAAGAGTATTTTGTGGTCCATTTGCTATTAAAAGGGCATCTTCTCTTTTTCGTGGCCATGACTGCTTAACCTGACCGAACAGCGCACTCTCTAATTTGAAATTGTTGACAATGTTGAGGCATTCGTGCACCAGTCAACAGTTTGATTGATGTACGACTCAGTCTATCGACTAACGCTTTTATTGCTCTCCTCTGAACTATTGGACAAAAGTTAACAGTACACCTATGGAAGTATCCGTGTATTTATTAGGCAGGGTCAAATGAAAAAGCGGGACAGAGGCTCAGTTTGCGTGAGGCAGGACAAAGGGTAAATTGCTGTACTGTACAACATAAAGCGGGACAGGTGGTCACTATTTGCACCAGTTATTCAGCCAATAAAGTGTAGGCCTATGTATTTCAAAATTGTGTCTAGTACTATATAAATTACAATGGCTTAATTGGCATCTTTATTTCAAATGACCTGACTGGCTGCGACCGGAATATCATTAAAAATATTTTTGGATGACTTGTAACCGCGGGTAACCACAGCTGACCGCAGGCACCCGCTCATTTCGGATCAACCCGCGCATCACTGCTGTGTACCAGTTCAAGTGGACCAGTATACTCACTAGCTCTTGACCTGCTGCTAATACTGTGGTCAGTCAAGATTATGACAGTAGGCTTTTAACCAGGGTCATGTCTATTTGATGGCCAGGGGTGGTACTGCCTAACCCCCCTCCACCCCAGGTGCACCCCCCACACTGCCCCGCCCACCAGATGCCTTGCAATAAGCTTGTTTTTAGTAAATTTCTAACTGCATCTGGTGGTGGATCCTGGTATGTGCACCTAGGGCCGCTTTCATCTCCTCTTTATACTTAATTTTAGGCAGTTTCTATAGTGTGTGATGACAAATATCTGGCGCATATGATGTTACGTGATCCAGGTAATGTGAGAGGACTAATCTCTCCACTCACAAGCGGATTTCCTTTACTTAAACAAAACTGGACGTGTGCTTTTAAATATACAAGGTTATGAATGGTACACACTCAAAGGTTGTTTTCGCATCACTGAAGACCAGAAGAGCTTCTTTTTTTTCTAAATCAGATGAAGAGTAGGCTTTTCTCACTATATTGAAACAAGCTTGATGTGACTCACAAATACATTGAAATACCTAAAAAAAAAAAAAAAAAGGTTAAAAATATACCAACTGAAGGGGTATTACTGACATATTCTGTAGTAATTTATTTGATTATTTAATCTTCATTTGCTAGTGAAAATCCCAGTCTGAGCAATGGTGCCAGCTGTCTATTTGCGTCAAAAAGTGGAGATTTCACTTATCAGTTTGTATGAACGCATGCATACTGTATAGGCTACTTCAAAGAATACTGTACAGTCATTTTGATTCATTTTCAACATTTTGGGTAGTTTTGATGCCATGAGCCAGTTTTGATAACTATGGTTTAAGAAAAACCATAAATATAGATTAATAATTAATGATTAGTTATAATTACAGACTTGCCACAGCACTCATTTGTAAACCACACTGGATGAAAGCGTCTTCTAAATGATTAAATGTAAATGTGTAAAATGTAAAAAAAACTAATAATGAAAAGTGCAGGTTTAAAAAAAGTCAGAAGCTTTATATTGCCGATTCATTTTTTTTTCTTAGCTTCAACTAAGCAAGGCACAAAACAAGCAGTAGCCTAAACGATGTCATGTGCTTAGCGGTCTATAGCTGTTGAGGCTTTTACATTTTGACAGCCTAAAAACAGACTTCAGGTCACCTGGTCAGAGGAGAACTGACCCCAACTGAGCCTGGTTTCTCCCAAGGTTTTTTTCTCCATTCTGTCACCGATGGAGTTTCGGTTCCTTGCCGCTGTCGCCTCTGGCTTGCTTAGTTGGGGTCACTTCATCTACAGCGAGATCTGCCTTTAACTATCATTTTGCATTATTGAGACACTGTTTTCCTAATGAATGTTGTTCAGTTGCTTTGACGCAATGTATTTTGTTTAAAGCGCTATATAAATAAAGGTGATTGATTGATTAATTACTGTAAATAATGAATTAACGAAATGTACCATATCCTAACTGCGTGAGCTTAATCAGATTTGTCATAATTATTTTTTACAAAAAAAATATCTGGAGGACCCACCTCGACACATGTCTATTTTATTTTTATTTTTTTCTTAATCTGTGCTTCTCATCCATTCTGCGATGTCTATGGGTAGTGCAGCTACACCATACATATTTAACTATGCACAACTGGGGAAGTCGTGGCCTTATGGTTAGGTTGTGAGTTCGAGTCTTGGGCCGACAGGAATTGTAGGTGAAGGAATGAATGTACAGTGCCCTCTCCACCTTCAATACCATGACTGAGGTACCTTTGAGCAAGGCACTGAACCCCCAACTGCTCCACAGGTGCCTCAGCATAAATGATGCCCATTGCACTGTGTGTGTGTGTGTGTGTGCTCTTGTTTTTGTGACATATCAGGACACAACTGTGTATAATGACATAAGTATGACACAGGTATTACAAGGACAGGGTGACTTATGAGGACATAACCCATGTCCCCATTTTTCAAAAATGTTTTTTTTTTTTGTTGAGAAAGTAAAAATGCACAAAGTTTCCTGTGAGGGTTAGGTTTAGGTGTAGGGTTGGTGTAGGGCCATAGAATATACAGTTTGTACAGTATAAAAACCATTAAGCCTATGAGATATCCCCACTTTTTGCAAAAACAAACGTGTGTGTATGTGTGTCTGTGTGTGTGTCAGTGATGCGCGGGTCAATGTATTAATAACCCGCACCCGACCGACATTTTCAACTAACCCGCCCGCAACTCGGACCGCAAAAAAAGGAAAAGAAAATATTGTACCCGACCCGCTTCCTGACCCGCATTTTTAAAATGTAGTAAATGCTCATCATATCGTCATTGGGCCATAGACGTAGGAACTAGGCAAAAAAAAAAAAAAAAACAACCTTACAATTATTACAAGAATTATTACAAATTTGTTCTAAAATAGTCTAGTCTGGCTATGTCTATTTTTATGTTTCTGTTCAGCAGAGATGAGGTTTGGGTTTGCGCATTTCTCCATATATTACGCTCAACCCAGAATGGCCTGCTGGTTCCAAAATATGCAAGGAGACATTTAATTGTTTAGTAATAAACTGGTGTTTTCTGTGTCGCTGCAAAGATTAAGTTGACGATGCTGACTTGCCATGAACGCCAGAGAGAAATGCACATTATGGATTACATAATCAGAGAGTAGCCTATTTATTTTGGTTTTAATATTTTCGTTTAAAAGTAGACATTTCAAGCTTTCTGTAATATATATCCTATATTTCTCAAATCTGTGAGGCACACGCTGAGTTTCGGTGCCCTCCAGGTCACATGCAAGTGATCCTGCCGGCGCCTCATTACATTGTCTGTTATATATTTGCTTCTTATTCATAAAATACGGGCAATTGGTTGATAAAACATTGATCAAAATTAAGATACAATTTATAGAAAACGAAAATCTTTATCTTAACAATCTGATTTTCTACAAACAACAAAAAAAACTTTTTTATTATTATCATCATTATTATTATTATTATTATTATTATAATTAATGTTGAAAAGAACTGAGAATATTTTTTCAGGTTTATTAGGGGGGATAAATTGAAAGAACAGCATTATTACATTTGTTACAGTCACATTTATTTGTTACATTTATATTATTTACATCAAGCTTTTGAATGGTATAGTATGTATATTGTTACTGAAACTTCATAATGTTTCACTTGATTATACATTTAGTCAGGAATTATATTTTGGGAAAAGTCTAACTAGTAAAATGTTTACAGGTTATGTGAAAACTAGTACAAATACATAAATAAAAAGAGACTTACTCATGTTTATGATCTCTGCTGAATAAAGCACTTCATCCTTTTTTCTGAGGAAATCCATTTCTCAAATCTTCAACCACATCACATCTTTTCGGGGTTTATTATGTCTTATTGCTCTCATCGCGAAGCAAACAGTAAAATAAAAAACTTGAACAGTCTCGCTGCTTTTTCTTCTGTGTGGATGTATTCAAGCCGCGCGCTTCAGTTTGAATCTGAATAGCGCATTCAGCGCGGGGGCGTGGTCACATTAGATATAATGAAGGGAGACGTGAAAAACTAGACATCGCGTTGTTTTCATATGGATTACTTTATCACAGAATATCTGTTTTGGCAGCACTTGTTTAGTTTAAAAGCAGACATGTCAAGCTTTCTATAGATATCTCTCTCATGTCTCTTCGTTGAGTATTCACGGAGTTACAGTTCATTTTAATGACGTGTTTGTGCATTACGATCAGCGCAGACAGCACACCTTGTTTGTTATCTTTATTTTATAAGTGCACAAAGTTCTGTTGTTATTATGTCTGTATTCAAAAAAAGTAGACCCTTTACAGATTCGATTGATGTATTACTCTTAACTGTACGATCAAAACTGAAAGTGTAATTTAAGTTCTTTTCGTGGTTAGGAGAAAATGACTCATAACGCGTATATACGTTAATCGACTCCAGAGGGTTAAAAAGAGTTTACTATAAAACAAAACTTAGTGAAGTCGTTAAAATCATGTTTTACCAAAAACAGGTCTTCACCTTTTCTCGTGCCGCTTTCATCTCTATGTGCAGACTGAGCTCATGCGTCATCTTCGCGCCAGTTATTCAGCCAATAAAGTGTAGGCCTATGTATTTCAAAATTGTGTCTAGTACTATATTAATTACAAAGGTTTAATTGGCATCTATATTTCAAACGACCTGACTGACCGCGACCCGAATATCATTAAAAATATTTTTGGATGACTCGTAACCGCAGGCACCCGCTCATTTTGGATCAACCCGCGCATAACTGGTGTGTGTACATGTTCACTGCAGTGAGTGCAGTTTTGATGGGTTAAATACAGAGCAAGAATTCTTGAGTATGGGTCACCATACTTAGCTGTATGTCACAAATAAAATGATGATGATAAAAATTTCTGAAATAAATAGGTTGCACAGAAGAAAGACTGATCTAGGACATTGCCCATATAGCAGCAGATGACAATTTTTTTTTTTTTTTTTGCATATGAACGGCTGCTGCTGGCCAAATGGGCGCCCTAAGCAGAATAGTATTGTTGTGCCCTTTCCTTAAAAAAAAAAAAAAAAACTACTATAAGGGATCAAAGTAGACCTTTAATAAAATATAAAAATAAATCAATACATTGTAATTAAATTGCAGGTTATTGTTAATAAATTACAGGTGTAACTCTAGCCATGTTTACAAGATGGCGGCACGTCCACACGCCGCAGGTTCTCTCTCTTCCCTCAGAATGTTTTTTTTGTGTTGTGAGTCGCACATGGAGGCACAAAACAGCACCACTGCACAGAAGACTCCACCTCCTCTCAGCGACCAGGTGATGATGCTGACCACAGACAACGTGAGGAGATCCCTCAGTAGGATCAATGCGCGCAGAGCTCCAGGTCCTGACAACATATCAGGTTGCATACTGAGAGACTGTGCAGTGGAACTCAATGATGACTTCACAGACATTTTCAACATCTCACTTAGGCTGTTGTCCCCACATGCTTCAAAACCATCAGTCCACCATCATTCCAGTCCCAAAGAAGGCGTCTCCATCCTGATTCAATGACTGCCATCCTGTTGTACTTACTCCCATTCTCATGAAGTTCTTTGAACGGCTAGTCATGCACCACATCAAGGATGCCCTCCCACCCTCTCTGGACCCCTTTCAGTTTGCATATCGGTCAAACCGCTCAACCAATGATGTCATCCCCACTTTCCTCGGCACTCACACATCTAGACCAAACAGACTCATACATCAGAATGCTGTTTATAGACTTCAGTTCAGCATTCAACACAATCATCCCTCAACAGCTCATTAACAAACTGGTCCAGCTGGGGCTCAATACTTCGCTGTGCAACTGGCTGTTGGACTTTCTGTCTAAAAGACCTCAGGCAGTACGGGTCAGCAGCAACACATCCAGCACCATCACACTGAACACTGGGGCCCCCCAAGGATGTGTGCAGAGCCCCCTGCTCTTCACTCTGCTGATCCATGACTGCACACCGTCACACAACTCCAACCTCTTTATTAATGTCTCTACTTCCTCCGCAAACTGAGAAGAGCTAGAGCCCCGCCCCCCATCATGTACACCTTCTACAGAGGCACCATCGAGAGCATCCTGACAAGCTGCATCACTGTGTGGTATGGCGCCTGCAACGCGTCCTGCCGGAAGACCCTTCAAGGCATAGTAAATGCAACTGAGAAGATCTTTGGTGGCTCCCTCCCCTCTCTCCAGGACATTTATGGAACCCGTCTCACCCATAAAGCCCTTTGCATCACAGGTGATCCCGCTCACCCATCACACAGCTTCTTCAGTATGCTGCCATCAGGGAGGAGACTGCAGAGTCTCTAGGCCAGGGTCAGCAGACTGAAGAACTGCCTTTATTAATACTGACTGATTTTATATCCTCAAGAAATCAAAAATCACACAAAATAAAACTAAGCAGTTTTACTACGATAAACCCATGGTTCATTTTGGTGTTTATTTTATTTATTTTTATTTTATTTTTTTGAAGACATTAAAGAGGCTGTAGCATTCCTATCAAAAATAGGTGGGAAAACATTAAAAAGAAAATTAAGTTTATATTTTAATTAAATGTTTGGTCAATATTAAACAAAGATTTGATAATCCTGTAAGTGTAACAATCAGGCAATTATCAGGCCTTTGGTGACCTTTGCATGCATTTAATAATAATGTAATAATACAAATAGTTTATTTTGTAGTACATATATTTTAACAGTGTTATTTAATGAAACCATATGATTACTATTTATTAACCAATCATTATTGCATCGTTGTTTTTAAATATGATTTATTTCATGACAACTAGAATATTAAGTATGCTAAATATTAAGATGCATTTATTAGTTGGTGGTGAAATTATTCCAGTTAGATTCCAATCAGCTTATCTTTGTAAAATGGCACAGCTTCTTAAATCTTAGCTTCTTAGTCAATCAAGCATTATATAATGGTTTAATGATAATTAAGCAAAAATTTATAATAGAACTTTAATGATAGGACTAAAACTTGGTAACCATGTATGAACGCATATTTTTCAATTTAACTGAACTTTTTTTATTTATTTTTATTTTTATTTTATTGAGCATATACATATTATTGAATTTTCAATCAGCAGTATATAACAGGCTCAAGTATTTTTGTATAAATGTACATACATAAAGCAGAACACTACATAAAAGAAAATAAAAATAAAAAAGGACATACGGTGCAAAAGTTGAATACAATTTTGTAGCAAGAAGTATAATAAAAGTTTATATACATAAAATGAAAGAAAATAAGTGTTTATACAGATACTGACTGTAAGAAGTCTATGAAGGGTTGCCAAATATTATAAAAACCTGAGAGATTGTCCTTCAACAAATATCTAATTCTTTCCAAATGTAAAGTGTTGGATAAATCTCGAACCCACATTTTGTCAGTGGGTATTGCTGGTCCTTTCCATGACATCAAAAGTAACTTTTTTGCATTTATAAGGGAGTAGGAAATGAACCATTGCTGGGCTGAAGTCAATTTTCTAAATAACTCTGATGTGCCGAGGATAATCAGCAATGGTTTCGGTGACAATGTAATTTTAAAAATTCTTGACAGTACATTAAACACATCAGACCAGTAACTGGCGACCTTCGGGCAAGAAAAAAAAAGCATGAAAGAGTGTTGCATTGAGGGACTGACATTTATCACAGTTTGATAAAACGTTCGGAAAAATGTTGTGGATCTTTACTTTTGAAAAGTGAAGCCTATGAATAATTTTGAACTGTATAAGATGATGTCTCGTATTATTAGAGCAGGAGTGTATGCATTTCAGCGATTCTTCCCAGATTTCATATGGAATATGGGTATCCATGTCCTTCTCCCAACTATCTTTACATTTATTGGACGAAGGGGAAGACATTGTTTGTTATATATATATATTGTTATATATATTAGAGATAAATTTATCTTTATATGGGGGTATAGTGAGACATTCATCAAGTATAGATTGTGGTTGTGTCTCGAAACCTGGCATGAATTTTCGTATATAGTCTCTTACCTGTAGGTATCTAAAGATCTTGTTATGTTATCTTGTTATCTTGTTATGTAGTTTGAACTTTGTTTGTAAATTTACCGTCAATATACAGGTCACGGATACTACACAATCCTAATTTCCTCCAGTTAGAAAACGTCCAATCTAAATTAGAAGGGGCAAAGCATGGATTTTTAGCAATTAGTAAAGAAAGAGGAAGCGTTTTGTGGGAAAAATGTGATTTAATTTGTTTCCATATACGAAATTAATTATGTATGATCGGATTCTGAATGTCCTTTGTCTTGTCCAGTGGGAATGGTGAAAGTACTAGCGCTGCAGGTAAATATGGATCACAGTCTTCCACTTCAATAGTTAACCAGGTGGGGAGTGTGTTAGAAGAGATGAGGAAGGAGTTAATAGATTTAAAAGCACATGCCCAATAATACATCATAAAATTTGGGAGAGATAGACCACCATTCGTTTTAGATTTGGTTAAATGTTTTTTGTTAATTCTTGGAGTTTTGTAATCCCATAGAAAGGGTTGAATAATTGAATCAATTTTCTTGAAAAAGGATTTTGTTAAGAAAACAGGAATATTCTGAAACAAGTATAGTATTTGTGGTAAAAAGATCATCTTGATGGCATTTATCCTCCCTAGTAATGATATTGGCAAGGATTTCCAAAACTGAATTTTATTTTTTATGTTTTTCCAATAAAGGTGGAAAATTAGATTGCATGAGAGAGGAAAGTTTCTTCGTAACCTCTATACCTAAATATGTGAATTTATCAGTGGTAACCTTAAAGGGGAACCTTGCCAACGTTGTTTGAGGAATGTCATGAACTGGAATCAGTAAACTCTTGGACCAATTTATTCGATATCCTGAAAATTTCCCGAACATTTCAATCTTTTCAAGAATGGAAGGTATAGAGAGGAGAGGTTTGGTCACATATAACAAAACATCATCTGCATATAGCGAAATTTTATTTGTTGTGGCCTTAGTCTGATAACCATATATTTGGGGGTCTAAACGGATACTTTGTGCAAGTGGTTCAATCGCAAGAGCGAAAATTAGTGCTGACAGGGGGCATCCTTGCCGTGTTCCTCTGAACAAATAAAATGAGGAAGATAAATTGCGATTTGTATAAATTTATGCTTTAGGGTTTGTATAGCAAAGTCTTATCCATTTAATGAATCTCTCACCTAAATTAAGTCGTTTAAGTACTTCAAACCGATATTCCCACTCTATTTGATCAAACGCCTTTTCAGCGTCAAGAGTCAATATGGCTAGGTCATTGTGAATTTTCCTGTCAGTGTATAAGACATCAAACAGACGTCGTAAATTAGACGTTGAGGATCTATTTGATATAATGCCAGTTTGATTGCTGTGAACTATTGTATTCATTAAAGGAGTTAGTCTATTGGCAAGGATTTTTGCATATATTTTGTAATCTATGTTTAATAGAGAGATTGGTGGCTAAGAGCCAACATTTAGCTCATCTTTATTCGAAGTCGTGGCCTAATGGTTAGAGGGTTGGACTCCCAATCGAAGGGTTGTGGGTTCTAGTCTCGGGCCGGACGGAATTGTGGGTGGGGGGAGTGCATGAACAGTTCTCTCTCCACCTTCAATACCACGACTTAGGTGCCCTTGAGCAAGGCATCGAACCCCCAACTGCTCCCCGGGCGCCGCAGCGTAAATGGCTGCCCACTGCTCCGGGTGTGTGCTCACAGTGTGTGTGTGTTCACTGCTCTGTGTGTGTGCATTTCGGATGGGTTAAATGCAGAGCACAAATTCTGAGTATGGGTCACCATACTTGGCTCAATGTCACTTCACTTTTTATTTTCACTTTTACCTTTTTTATGGATAACAGTAATTGTAGCCTGAGTTAATGTTGGTGGTAGGGTGCCGTTTAGTTGGGCTTGGTTGTACATTCTATGAAGAAATGGTGTAAGAATATTACAAAATTTTTTATAAAGTTCGACCGGTATACCATCACAGGGCCAGGTGATTTTCCGCTTTTAAGGGAGGCTATTGCCTTTTGTATTTCTGTGGCTTGAATATCTGTATTAAGTATTTTCGAGTCTTCAGGTGAGATTTTTGATAAGTTACATTCGTCTAGAAATGTTTTCATAGTATTGGGATAAGTATTATATTTTGAAATGTACAAGTCAGAGTAATACTGTAAGAAACGCATATTTATCTCCTTGGGCTTAAATATTATGTGTCCCCTGTCATCTCCAATCTTGTGAATAGCTCGATCGGCTTCTATTTTTTTTAAGTTGACGGGCTAATAATTTGTGTGGTTTCTCGCCAAACTCAAAAGTGTTTTTGTTTAATGAATAAAAAAGCTGATGAAATTTTCCCAGAGAGAAGCCTATTGAGTTGATATTTCAGATTAGTTATCTCTCTATGCAATTCGGGGGTGGGGTTTAATGCATTCTGTCGGTCCAATTGTTGTATCTGTTCTTCAAGATGTTTACATTGAGTTGCTTCTTCTTTCTTTTTGGCAGCTTCATACGAGATTACACATCCTCTCAAATAGGCTTTGAAAGCCTCCCATAGAGTGCATGATGTGACTTCTGGGGAATCATTCGTTTCAAAGTATAGTTTTATTTGAGCTTCAATGAAACCACAGAACTCCTCGTTTGTCAGTAGATAAGGGTTTAGTCTCCAGGATCTACTGGGTGGGTCCGCACCTTCCAAATATAAATTGAATGTTAATGGGCTGTGGTCTGAAATTGATATGGTATGATATTTCACATTAGTTGTGAATGAAACTAGTTGAGCGTCAACTAGGAAATAATCAATTCTACTATAAGAGTTATGAACTGCTAAAAAAAAAGAATAATCTCTGCCAGAAGGGTTGATAAAATCTATTAGGTTCATACTTTTAAGGAATGAGTTTATAAGAACACTTGTTTTGGGGTATTTTACGAGATGCTGATCGATCAAGAAATGGGTCTAAAGGCGTGTTCAAATCTCCTCCTATTATTAACGTAGTCTGCGATAGATTAGGAAGTAAACTGAAGACTTTCTTAAAAAATGCAGGATTATCCGTATTAGGAGCATATACATTGACGAGAGTTAGAGATGTGTTGTATATCTCTCCAGAGACAATGATATAACGGCCATCTTTATCTGCTGTAGTGGAATTGTGAATAAAGGGTATGCCTTTCTTTATTATAATGGCTGCGTCTCTTGCTTTTGTAGAGAAGGACATGTGATATATCTCTTTTACCAATTTAGCTTTCAGTCTATTATGACAGTTAGTTTTTAAATGCGTCTCTTGTAAAAAGATTATGTCTGAGTGCAGTGATTTTAAGTGATTCAAAACTTTACCTCTCTTCACCGGGTTGTTTGCACCACGTATATTCCAGCTTGTAAATGTCAGTCCCTTTTTAACATTCAATGCGTTCGTCATATGTAATAAGAAGGAAGGTTGGCATATGAATGAAATGTGAAAACAAGTATCTATATAAATTATATTGAATGGAACTTACTTCTACTGCTGCACAAAAATTGTAATTCTGCATATTCGCGAGCACAAACAAGGTGAACAACAAATAAGTGAACAACTTAAACATACAGTATTGTTCAAAATAATAGCAGTACAATGTGACTAACCAGAATAATCAAGGTTTTTCGTATATTTTTTATTGCTACGTGGCAAACAAGTTACCAGTAGGTTCAGTAGATTCTCAGAAAACAAATGAGACCCAGCATTCATGATATGCACGCTCTTAAGGCTGTGCAATTGGGCAATTAGTTGAATTAGTTGAAAGGGGTGTGTTCAAAAAAATAGCAGTGTGGCATTCAATCACTGAGGTCATCAATTTTGTGAAGAAACAGGTGTGAATCAGGTGGCCCCTATTTAAGGATGAAGCCAACACTTGTTGAACATGCATTTGAAAGCTGAGGAAAATGGGTCGTTCAAGACATTTTTCAGAAGAACAGCGTACTTTGATTAAAAAGTTGATTAGAGAGGGGAAAACCTATAAGGAGGTGCAAAAAATGATAGGCTGTTCAGCTAAAATGATCTCCAATGCCTTAAAATGGAGAACAAAACCAGAGAGACGTGGAAGAAAACGGAAGACAACCATCAAAATGGATAGAAGAATAACCAGAATGGCAAAGGCTCAGCCAATGATCACCTCCAGGATGATCAAAGACAGTCTGGAGTTACCTGTAAGTACTGTGACAGTTAGAAGACGTCTGTGTGAAGCTAATCTATTTTCAAGAATCCCCCGCAAAGTCCCTCTGTTAAAAAAAAGGCATGTGCAGAAGAGGTTACAATTTGCCAAAGAACACATCAACTGGCCTAAAGAGAAATGGAGGAACATTTTGTGGACTGATGAGAGTAAAATTGTTCTTTTTGGGTCCAAGGGCCACAGGCAATTTGTGAGACGACCCCCAAACTCTGAATTCAAGCCACAGTACACAGTGAAGACAGTGAAGCATGGAGGTGCAAGCATCATGATATGGGCATGTTTCTCCTACTATGGTGTTGGGCCTATTTATCGCATACCAGGGATCATGGATCAGTTTGCATATGTTAAAATACTTGAAGAGGTCATGTTGCCCTATGCTGAAGAGGACATGCCCTTGAAATGGTTGTTTCAACAAGACAATGACCCAAAACACACTAGTAAACGGGCAAAGTCTTGGTTCCAAACCAACAAAATTAATGTTATGGAGTGGCCAGCCCAATCTCCAGACCTTAATCCAATTGAGAACTTGTGGGGTGATATCAAAAATGCGGTTTCTGAAGCAAAACCAAGAAATGTGAATGAATTGTGGAATGTTGTTAAAGAATCATGGAGTGGAATAACAGCTGAGAGGTGCCACAAGTTGGTTGACTCCATGCCACACAGATGTCAAGCAGTTTTAAAAAACTGTGGTCATACAACTAAATATTAGTTTAGTGATTCACAGGATTGCTAAATCCCAGAAAAAAAAAATGTTTGTACAAAATAGTTTTGAGTTTGTACAGTCAAAGGTAGACACTGCTATTTTTTTTAACACACCGCTTTCAACTAATTGCCCAATTGCACAGCCTTAAGAGCGTGCATATCATGAATGCTGGGTCTTGTTTGTTTTCTGACAATCTAATGAACCTACTGGTAACTTGTTTGCCACGTAGCAATAAAAAATATACTAAAAACCTTTATTATTCTGGTTAGTCACATTGTACTCCTATTATTTTGAACAATACTGTAAATACCTTAGGCTAACCTAATGTAGCCGCAGGGAAACCGTTAACGGGAAAAAGCTAAAAGAAACATTATTGACACACTGTTTTCCAGATGAATGTTGTTCAGTGCTTTGACTCAATGTATTTTGTTTAAAGCACTATATAAATAAAGGTGATTGATTGATTGATTGAAACAAAAACAAAACTTCCCTGTATGAGCAACCTAACTTATTAAGACTGTTACTCCTTTTGAGGGAAGCCCCTTAAGCCAAACTATAAAATCATGGGAATTTGTAACTCAGTACAAAATATTTGTAGGTTCAATTTAAAAAAAAAAAAAAAAAAAGGTGAAGACCTGTATAGTAATCATACAATGTGAACAGCTTGTAAACTTAAGAATAAATTCTTATACATTGATCTTACTGGATGTGTTAAGAACAACGCTTAAGAAATGGTGGAGAAGCTCTTCATAAAAGAAATAAGGATATTAACTTGAATAAATATTCATAGACTATTGACAGTAAAAGTCTAATATAAAGGTCTCTCTTCACTTATATTTCTTGTCGTGTTATCTTACCACCTTTTGTAAGGATCTCTGTCGAAGTAGGATATCTGATGT
This sequence comes from Carassius auratus, assembly GCF_003368295.1. Taxonomy (NCBI): domain Eukaryota; kingdom Metazoa; phylum Chordata; class Actinopteri; order Cypriniformes; family Cyprinidae; genus Carassius; species Carassius auratus. The sequence goes on from NC_039256.1 coordinate 8,517,314, forward strand.
ATTATCAGTCTTTTAACTTCCTCCAGTTGATCCCGATGGTGTTGTTGTGAGATGCACAGCGTATTCCTCGGCCTTCTGCGGGTCTGTAAAGGATGTCTGAGAGCTGTTGTGGATCACTAGGAATCTCGCTGGGTAAAGTAAGCCATATCTAACGCCGGGTTGATTGCGCAGTAGTTGTAGGGTGACCACCTGCTAATAAGCCCAAGGGGGGACAAGGGGTATGTTTCTGAGGGACAATGTGGGACACTGCCTTGTGCGGTGGTGCCCCCACCCCATGGGCAGACTCACTGACAGTGGTTTACCCATTTCTAGCACATACCACCTTACATGGTATATTAATAATGCCCTACTCCCCTAAACATGTGTAATTGCTGATGTACTGTATGCTTATGACAGAATCGACAGAAGCACTTCCACTTACGATTTACTTCAGCTATTTAATTTTATTTATTTTTCATTACAATTTATTCACTTTAAGAATAAAGTACTGCTCATATACAGCATTCGCGTTGAACAAGAGTGAATGATTTGTCCAGGTTTTTTATTTTTTATTCATTTATTTTTTCATGTTTTTGTAATGTCTGGGAAGCCAGAATGTGCATGCATCAACAGAAACACATATATATATTTTTTTTAAGCGAATCGTGCAATCCCTATTACCTCAATAATCAATCAATTACAGGCCTAAAACAATCATGCCCGAGCAGACGGATATTAGTACATCTCATCACACAGACACCCACGTCTAAATCAGTTGTATGGTCTGGTTTTCAGTCTAAAACAGTTGCGTCAACTATAAATGTCTCATCTGTTTCGGGAGGTGCGCGCGCAGTCAGCGGAGGCTCGCACCTGTTTTTTTGAAAAATCTTGGCGATCGACTTAAAATGCTTCCAAGATCGACTTGTCGACCGCGATCGACGGGTTGATGACTCCAGATATAGATGAGCGACCAACTTTTTTTGAGCAAGCATTGATTATGTGTGACACAGTCTCAATTTGTGGGACGCATGAATTGGGCTTCAAACGCTGTGCGCGCACCTGCTATGCGGGACGGGTGGTCACCCTAAGTAGTTGCCTGGCTCTGTTGAATTGCGCCCTTCGTTTTGCCACTGATGGAGGGTAGTCGGGGAAGATGTTTATGGGTTTCCCTTGATATTGGAGGTTTCTCATAGCGGCAGCTTTGCGGAGGATGTCTTCTAGGACGTGATAGTAATGGAAGCGTATTACGAATGGGCGCGGTGGGTCAGAGGGGCTTGGGCGTTGTCTAAGGGTCCTGTGAGCTCTGTCAATAAGCGGAGCTTCGTCCAACGAGAGTATAAGAGTTATGAACTGCTAAAAAAAAAGAATAATCTCTGCCAGAAGGGTTGATAAAATCTATTAGGTTCATACTTTTAAGGAATGAGTTTATAAGAACACTTGTTTTGGGGTATTTTACGAGATGCTGATCGATCAAGAAATGGGTCTAAAGGCGTGTTCAAATCTCCTCCTATTATTAACGTAGTCTGCGATAGATTAGGAAGTAAACTGAAGACTTTCTTAAAAAATGCAGGATTATCCGTATTAGGAGCATATACATTGACGAGAGTTAGAGATGTGTTGTATATCTCTCCAGAGACAATGATATAACGGCCATCTTTATCTGCTGTAGTGGAATTGTGAATAAAGGGTATGCCTTTCTTTATTATAATGGCTGCGTCTCTTGCTTTTGTAGAGAAGGACATGTGATATATCTCTTTTACCCATTTAGCTTTCAGTCTATTATGACAGTTAGTTTTTAAATGCGTCTCTTGTAAAAAGATTATGTCTGAGTGCAGTGATTTTAAGTGATTCAAAACTTTACCTCTCTTCACCGGGTTGTTTGCACCACGTATATTCCAGCTTGTAAATGTCAGTCCCTTTTTAACATTCAATGCGTTCGTCATATGTAATAAGAAGGAAGGTTGGCATATGAATGAAATGTGAAAACAAGTATCTATATAAATTATATTGAATGGAACTTACTTCTACTGCTGCACAAAAATTGTAATTCTGCATATTCGCGAGCACAAACAAGGTGAACAACAAATAAGTGAACAACTTAAACATACAGTATTGTTCAAAATAATAGCAGTACAATGCGACTAACCAGAATAATCAAGGTTTTTCGTATATTTTTTATTGCTACGTGGCAAACAAGTTACCAGTAGGTTCAGTAGATTCTCAGAAAACAAATGAGACCCAGCATTCATGATATGCACGCTCTTAAGGCTGTGCAATTGGGCAATTAGTTGAATTAGTTGAAAGGGGTGTGTTCAAAAAAATAGCAGTGTGGCATTCAATCACTGAGGTCATCAATTTTGTGAAGAAACAGGTGTGAATCAGGTGGCCCCTATTTAAGGATGAAGCCAACACTTGTTGAACATGCATTTGAAAGCTGAGGAAAATGGGTCGTTCAAGACATTTTTCAGAAGAACAGCGTACTTTGATTAAAAAGTTGATTAGAGAGGGGAAAACCTATAAGGAGGTGCAAAAAATGATAGGCTGTTCAGCTAAAATGATCTCCAATGCCTTAAAATGGAGAACAAAACCAGAGAGACGTGGAAGAAAACGGAAGACAACCATCAAAATGGATAGAAGAATAACCAGAATGGCAAAGGCTCAGCCAATGATCACCTCCAGGATGATCAAAGACAGTCTGGAGTTACCTGTAAGTACTGTGACAGTTAGAAGACGTCTGTGTGAAGCTAATCTATTTTCAAGAATCCCCCGCAAAGTCCCTCTGTTAAAAAAAAGGCATGTGCAGAAGAGGTTACAATTTGCCAAAGAACACATCAACTGGCCTAAAGAGAAATGGAGGAACATTTTGTGGACTGATGAGAGTAAAATTGTTCTTTTTGGGTCCAAGGGCCACAGGCAGTTTGTGAGACGACCCCCAAACTCTGAATTCAAGCCACAGTACACAGTGAAGACAGTGAAGCATGGAGGTGCAAGCATCATGATATGGGCATGTTTCTCCTACTATGGTGTTGGGCCTATTTATCGCAAACCAGGGATCATGGATCAGTTTGCATATGTTAAAATACTTGAAGAGGTCATGTTGCCCTATGCTGAAGAGGACATGCCCTTGAAATGGTTGTTTCAACAAGACAATGACCCAAAACACACTAGTAAACGGGCAAAGTCTTGGTTCCAAACCAACAAAATTAATGTTATGGAGTGGCCAGCCCAATCTCCAGACCTTAATCCAATTGAGAACTTGTGGGGTGATATCAAAAATGCGGTTTCTGAAGCAAAACCAAGAAATGTGAATGAATTGTGGAATGTTGTTAAAGAATCATGGAGTGGAATAACAGCTGAGAGGTGCCACAAGTTGGTTGACTCCATGCCACACAGATGTCAAGCAGTTTTAAAAAACTGTGGTCATACAACTAAATATTAGTTTAGTGATTCACAGGATTGCTAAATCCCAGAAAAAAAAAATGTTTGTACAAAATAGTTTTGAGTTTGTACAGTCAAAGGTAGACACTGCTATTTTTTTTAACACACCGCTTTCAACTAATTGCCCAATTGCACAGCCTTAAGAGCGTGCATATCATGAATGCTGGGTCTTGTTTGTTTTCTGACAATCTAATGAACCTACTGGTAACTTGTTTGCCACGTAGCAATAAAAAATATACTAAAAACCTTTATTATTCTGGTTAGTCACATTGTACTCCTATTATTTTGAACAATACTGTAAATACCTTAGGCTAACCTAATGTAGCCGCAGGGAAACCGTTAACGGGAAAAAGCTAAAAGAAACATTATTGACACACTGTTTTCCAGATGAATGTTGTTCAGTGCTTTGACTCAATGTATTTTGTTTAAAGCACTATATAAATAAAGGTGATTGATTGATTGATTGAAACAAAAACAAAACTTCCCTGTATGAGCAACCTAACTTATTAAGACTGTTACTCCTTTTGAGGGAAGCCCCTTAAGCCAAACTATAAAATCATGGGAATTTGTAACTCAGAACAAAATATTTGTAGGTTCAATTTAAAAAAAAAAAAAAAAAAAAGGTTAAGACCTGTATAGTAATCATACAATGTGAACAGCTTGTAAACTTAAGAATAAATTCTTATACATTGATCTTACTGGATGTCTTAAGAACAACGCTTAAGAAATGGTGGAGAAGCTCTTCATAAAAGAAATAAGGATATTAACTTGAATAAATATTCATAGACTATTGACAGTAAAAGTCTAATATAAAGGTCTCTCTTCACTTATATTTCTTGTCGTGTTATCTTACCACCTTTTGTAAGGATCTCTGTCGAAGTAGGATATCTGATGTATTATCAGTCTTTTAACTTCCTCCAGTTGATCCCGATGGTGTTGTTGTGAGATGCACAGCGTATTCCTCGGCCTTCTGCGGGTCTGTAAAGGATGTCTGAGAGCTGTTGTGGATCACTAGGAATCTCGCTGGGTAAAGTAAGCCATATCTAACGCCGGGTTGATTGCGCAGTAGTTGTAGGGTGACCACCTGCTAATAAGCCCAAGGGGGGACAAGGGGTATGTTTCTGAGGGACAATGTGGGACACTGCCTTGTGCGGTGGTGCCCCCACCCCATGGGCAGACTCACTGACAGTGGTTTACCCATTTCTAGCACATACCACCTTACATGGTATATTAATAATGCCCTACTCCCCTAAACATGTGTAATTGCTGATGTACTGTATGCTTATGACAGAATCGACAGAAGCACTTCCACTTACGATTTACTTCAGCTATTTAATTTTATTTATTTTTCATTACAATTTATTCACTTTAAGAATAAAGTACTGCTCATATACAGCATTCGCGTTGAACAAGAGTGAATGATTTGTCCAGGTTTTTTATTTTTTATTCATTTATTTTTTCATGTTTTTGTAATGTCTGGGAAGCCAGAATGTGCATGCATCAACAGAAACACATATATATATTTTTTTTAAGTGAATCGTGCAATCCCTATTACCTCAATAATCAATCAATTACAGGCCTAAAACAATCATGCCCGAGCAGACGGATATTAGTACATCTCATCACACAGACACCCACGTCTAAATCAGTTGTATGGTCTGGTTTTCAGTCTAAAACAGTTGCGTCAACTATAAATGTCTCATCTGTTTCGGGAGGTGTGCGCGCAGTCAGCGGAGGCTCGCACCTGTTTTTTTGAAAAATCTTGGCGATCGACTTAAAATGCTTCCAAGATCGACTTGTCGACCGCGATCGACGGGTTGATGACTCCAGATATAGATGAGCGACCAACTTTTTTTGAGCAAGCATTGATTATGTGTGACACAGTCTCAATTTGTGGGACGCATGAATTGGGCTTCAAACGCTGTGCGCGCACCTGCTACGCGGGACGGGTGGTCACCCTAAGTAGTTGCCTGGCTCTGTTGAATTGCGCCCTTCGTTTTGCCACTGATGGAGGGTAGTCGGGGAAGATGTTTATGGGTTTCCCTTGATATTGGAGGTTTCTCATAGCGGCAGCTTTGCGGAGGATGTCTTCTAGGACGTGATAGTAATGGAAGCGTATTACGAATGGGTGCGGTGGGTCAGAGGGGCTTGGGCGTTGTCTAAGGGTCCTGTGAGCTCTGTCAATAAGCGGAGCTTCGTCCAACGAGAGTACATCTTTCAGCAAGTTGGCAACAAAGTCTCTCGGTTTCGTCGTTTCCAAGCCCTCTCGTAAACCTGTAATTCTGATAATGGGCCCTATCTTGCACCCAGCGCAATTGACTTTGTACACTGACGCATGTGTCATTCCTATTTTGCACTCGCGCAAAGCGCTCTTTTCCCTCCACAGAAGCACGTCGCTAAACTAGTGAATGTACTTGCGCTCCCTGGGCATTTCAGCGCAAAAAAGGAGGCGTGTTCCGGCGCAAACAATCCCTGGTGCTATTTTGCTGTTCCATTAAACAATTGCGCCACTGACCAGAAAAAACCTAGTCTAAAGTCAGTGGCGCGTTGCGCGTTGTTCATTATGCTATTTTAAGGGCGCATGCTTGACCATAATGTATAGCGTGCACAACGCGCATACACTTTGCTCATGTAATCTACACAGATGCAACAGTTATTTTTGCAAATCATAAATTGTTACACTAAAAAAATATTAACACATGAGATGACGGAAATCATTGTGGTGTGCCACGAAGATGTGAAAAAAATAGGCATAAATCTAGCTTACAAATTATTCAGGCTAATTGTAGTAATTAAGGATCAGACCTGTTTGCCCAATAGTGGCAAGACATATATGTGTATATAAGGACATCTGACAAATTGGTTTGTCCATCAAGAACCAGGAAAAAAAATCGATGAAACAATTGTGGCTATTTCCTCCCACGCCTGTTTAACCAACGCTATTTTGGGTGGGTTTCTCCCATCCCCATACAACACAACTTCTCTGTCTTTCACTGCTCTTACAAGAACATCAGTCTCCTCGGCTGTGAACCGCTCCTGGCGTGCACCTGGTAAATACGCCATGATAATAGCAATCCATAATGGAACTTGCGCACCTGCTTTTAAAGGGAATGTTGGATGACGCTCTGATTGGTTTATTTCACGTTACGCCCAAACCACACCTATGAATAATGAAGCTACTTCAGACCAACCCATTTTAGATTTGCGCCGGGCGCAAGAGCCATTTATCCCGCAGGGAAAATAGCAACAGTGCCGAGACCCGCCCACAAAGTTACTTGCGCTTCGCGCTTTGACACTTGCGTTTCAGATCGTTAAAATAGGGCCCATTGTTTCTACGAGATCTTCCCTCTAAGTCTTCATTCTTTTGTTTAAGCCTGACAACTTCTGCACTGAGATTAGCCACCTGTTGCTCAAGTTGGCTAATGCTATGAGAGTGTGCGGTGGCGGCCTCTTCTATATCAGTGAGTTTAGCTTGTAGCGTCTGGGATTTTGCTTCAAGATTAGTAATAGACACTTAGGCGATGTTGTTAGTCGTGACGATCTCCGCTCTCAAATCGTTATATACTCGTTCAATGCGCCTGTCCAAATTCTCACAGATGTCATCTTTTATTTTCATCATTTCACCTCTGAGTGCTGTGATGGTAGCTAATAGTGCTCGATTAGGAGGATCCTCCTCATCACCGGTGGACTTAGAACTTACATCAGTGTTGGCCTTTGAAAGTATTTTTTAGCGGATTTGGCTAAGGGAGCTCTTAAAGACACGTCTTACTCCATCATCGCTCAGTGGCGCCCCCCTCATTTTAACTGAACTTAATGAATATTAATCACATTGTCTGTGTTGCTGAGATGAGCGCCAGCCAAGGAAATTGCCATTTGCGCATTAGCTCCACACGCCACAGGATAACAGACATATCTTCTGCTTTTTCAAAAAAGCTGAAGAATTCTAAATTAACTCCATTATTTTGAAAAGAAAATACCCTTGCTCTCTCTTTGCATGTGAGAAACAAAACGATAGCGAGTCGTGAGCCTTACAGTGCGTCAACAGGTACACTGTGTGTGTCACAGTGTCTGGGTTGTGTTCCCTGGGTTTCCACTAGGTGTCCTCCGTTCCCACGGTGGCTGTCACCTGTTCCCTTATTTGGTCACCTTCCTCCTTGTTTTAGTTAAGTGATTGTTCCCCACCTGTCTCCAGTCCCCTCATTATCCTTCTGTATATTTATACCCGGTCTGTCTCACGGAGTCCTTGTCTTGTGTGTGATACCTTCCAGAGTCTGCTCTTCCCGTGTGTTCTTGTTTTGTTTTTATGTTTATTGGATTTTCTGGTTTTGACCCTGCCTGGACTGTTCACCCTTTTGGATTGCCCCTCAATAAACCTTTTACCTCCATTTGGATCTCTCCCGTGTTTCTTGTACCACCGAACGTGACAGAAGGACTCCGTCACGCAGAGATCCAGCGGTATGTCGGTTAACGCTTCTTCCCCAACCACCGAGCGGGAGAGAAGAGATCGGTTTGAGGGAACCCGCCTGGTCGTGTTTCGCGGGACCAGGGGAGGTTGCCGAGGAGGAGGTGGGCGAGAGGAAGCTCAACATCGCTCTCCACCATGGCCCCCCTTCGACTCGGGGCTCACGTGGGAGGGACCAGAGCCGCCGTCTCACCAGGGCAGAAGAAGAAAGCTAGCGACACTGCCCATGATGGCCGCAGGTCCAGCGCCACAGCACAAGATGGCCGCCAACCCAGCGCCGCTGTGGTGCATGGCCACCAACCCCGCACCACAAGGCAAGATGGAAGCCAGCCTGACACCACAGTGCAAGATGGCGGCAAGCTCAGCACCAACGCCCAAGATGGCCGCTGACACCTTTCTCGATTACTTCGAGATGTTATCTAAGATCTTAGAGATTCCCAAGACAGTTCATGTCATGGCTGCTGAGCCAGCGCCTCAGCACAAGATGGCCGCCAGCCCAGCGCCACAGCACAAGATGGCCTCCAGCCCAGCGCCACAGCACAAGATGGCCACCAGCTTAGAGCCACAGCACAAGATGGCCACCAGCCCAGCACCACAGCACAAGATGGCCGACTCAACGCCTGAGTCTCCAGACAAGGTGCCACCGACTCGCCATCATAGAGGGTGGAGGAGGAGGAGACAGGCGTCTACCGTTCCTCAAAGCCCAGAGGCCGTCCAGGAGGACGTTTCCGAGCGGACCACTGCCGTCCAGGAGGATGTTCCCGAGCGGGCTGCTGCCGTCCAAGAGGACGTTCCCGAGCGGGCCGCTGCCGTCCAGGAGGACATTCTCGAGGCGGTGCCCGAAGCCGAGGCACCTGACGTCTCCACAGGCAGTCCAGAGTTGAGTCAGGTTCTAGTGGACCCTCCAGAGTCGAGTCAGGTTCCAGTGGACCCTCCAGAGTCGAGTCAGGTTCCAGTGGACCCTCCAGAGTCGAGTCAGGTTCCAGTGGACTCTCCAGAGTCGAGTCAGGTGTTTGTGGACCCTCCAGAGTCAGGGCTAGTCACCGATGACCCTCCAGAGTCAGGGCCAGTCACCGATGACCCTCCAGAGTCAGGGCCAGTCACCGATGACCTTTCAGAGTCAGAGCCAGTCACCGCTGACCCTCCAGAGTCAGGGCCAGTCACAGCTGACCCTCCAGAGTCAGAGCTAGTCACCGGGGACCTTCCAGAGACAAGGCGGGTCACCGTTGAACTTTCAGAGTCAAGTCAAGTCACTGGGTGGCCTTCTGTTCTGCCCTGTTGGACTCCGGCATCCACCACAGGGGCATGGTGGTCATCTGCTCCGCCCTGGGGGACTCTGACGTCAACCACGAGGACGTGGTGGTCATCTGCTCCACCCTGGGGGGACTTCATGTTACTGTTTGTTTTTTTTTGTTTTGTGTCTTCACTCCTGTCTCTGTTCCCCTCTGTTAGTCTGACCCTCCGTCCCTCCCCCTGAGTCTCCACCTGTCCGCCTCCCTCCTGGTCTCGGTGTTGTCTATCGTGGAGCGTCTGGAAGCCGCTCCGTAGAGGGGGGGTTCTGTCACAGTGTCTGGGTTGTGTTCCCTGGGTGTCCACTAGGTGTCCTCCGTTCGCCCACGTGTCTGTCATCTTATCACTTCCTGTTCCCTTATTTGGTACCTTCCTCCTTGTTTTAGTTACTTGATTGTTCCCCAACCTGTCTCCAGTTTCCCTATTATCCTTCTGTGTATTTATACCCGGTCTGTCTGAGTCTTTGTCACAGAGTCCTTGTCGTATGAACGATACCTTCCAGAGTCTGCTCTTCCTGTGTGTTCTTGTTTTGTTTTTATGTTTTTGGATTTTCTGGTTTTGACCCTGCCTGGACTGTTTATGCTTTTTGGATTGCCCCTAAATAAATCTTTTACCTGCATTTGGATCTCTCCTGTGCTTCTTGTATCACCGTACGTGACACTGTCTGGATTCATAAATAGTTAAAAGTAAATGTTATATTTTCAATGCATTTTTATGTGACTTTATGTTATATGTATGATAACTTATTTTACTTTTCAGAGAATCCAAAAGAAAGGAGGTACAGTCTGAGCCAGATTTTATCAAATTGAACAGTTGCACCACTTGCAGCAATAATGACTTCATGGTGGTCAAAGAGGCGTAAATTGAAATCAATGTTTAAGTCCACAGAGTCAGAAATACTACAACAATTCTATGAAACCAGTGCACCAAATTCTGTGTCAGAAGAAAATCATGTTGAAGCAGTAAAAAATTATGTTGAATACCCTAAAGTTGTTATAGACTTAGCTGGTTCAGATTGTAATGATTCAGTCACAGATGAGTTCCCTGGTGGGGTGTCAGATGAGGTTCTATGGCATCCAACCAATATATACAATGTTAATAATCACACAGTCAACTAAACAGACGTTGACTCTGATACTGAGTCAGAAGCTCCAACGAGTGAGTTTCTTTTAAGGAGTTTGCGATATTGGGCCTCAACCTTCTCAGTCCCACTTGCTGCACTCAGTGCACTTTTAAGTATTTTGAGAATGTTTCATCCAGAATTGCCCACAGATGCCAAGACAATTCTTAAGACCCAAACCCAGGTATCTACAATAAAGGTGGGGAGTATTATCATTTTGGCTTGGCAAAAGGGATATTGTCGTGTTTGAAAAGCTTAATTCTGCCTGAACAATTGAAAATAGTTAAAGTACAGTTCAATTTAGATGGCCTTCCACTTTTCAAAAGCTGTACACTTCAGTTCTGGCCAATTCTTGCCATTGTCAATTATACTAAACATCCCTTTCTCGTTGGCCTTTACTGTGGTATGAAAAAGCCCAAGTGCATATTTGAGTTCTTAAAGCCATTTATTGATGATTTAGCTGATGTTCTTATGGGTGGTATTGTTTACAATGGTCAAAACATATTGGTAGAAGGTCCGTGTATCTTTTGGTCATTCGATTTTCTATTTAAAAATAAATAAAGATAAATGAGAAACGGTTTGATTTTCGTTTTTTTCGTTTTGTTTAAGAAACGGAAAACAAAAATTTAGCTGGATTTTTCGTATTTTTGTTTGTGGGTAAAAAATCAGATTATGCTTTAATATTTGTTTGAATGTGTGGGCGGCGCTGAAACGCCCCTTTCATCCCTTCTGTACCGCACTGACAAGCGGCAACCGCGAGCTCAGTTCATTTTCACCAGGAGAGAAGCGGCATACAGCAGAGTTTATTAATCCTGCGAATTCTTTGCTAGTGGTGCTTGCAAGCTTTTTATATATATATATATATATATATATATATATATATATATATATATATATATATATATAAATATATATATATATATATATATATTTTTTTTTGACCAAACAGAAATTAATTTATTCAATGACATTTGAATTTTACTGTAAGATCTACAATGACAAATATGTGCAGATTTTTTGCCTACTAATTTTATTCTATGCCTAATTAAGAAAAACCTCACAGCTTAACATGTTTTCATTTGCTATACAAACAACAGCAACTGAAACTTTATCTTGTAGAGTGTAGTCTGCTGCACTTCTCCGATCGGCGGATCCCGATCCACAGCTTCCATCCCGATAACAAGAGGAAAGAGCTTCAGCTCCATCAGTTTGGGTCGTAAGACACCCTAAATAACATGAAAACTCAACAGGATTTGCTTTCTGTCATCTCGGTCTACATTAACTTCTTTCTGAAACGTCAGAAATGAACCAGGCTCATGCATCAGACAAACCATGTCTTGCTGGACACGTCTACTTTTAAAATAAACCATTTAAATAGAATAATAATAATAATAATTTTATATTTAGGCCTATGTAATTCAAATGAAACCAACGAGAGGTGCAGTGTTTCCCGTCTGAACTCATTATCTGTAACGATGTCACACCGTCACTATATTCATACAGTCATCTACAGAATTCGTGAATTCAGTTCATAATTCTAAGTAGCCTATAGCCTATAATTAAAACATTTAAAGTAGAATAATTATGGGGAAAACTTAACTTATATTAATATAAATTTTATTATAAATGTGGGGTTGGATTTTTCCCATTTAATTTTTTTTTTTTATGAATGGCCTAGAATAAAATAAGTAGGCAAAAAAATTGTAGTAGGCCTATATTTTATTCCATGTCGTTGTAGATCACAGGCTAAAGTAAAATGCAAATGGTGTTTTATGAATAAAGTTGTCAAGTCTGCTTTGTCAATAACTGCAGCAGCCGGAAAAATATAATATTATTTTTTTTATTTTATTATTAATTTAATTAATTATTATTATTATTATTATTATTATTATTATTATTATTATTATTATTATTTTATCTTGCAAGCACCACTAGCAAAGAATTGGCAGGATTAATAAACTCTGCCGTCTGCCGCTTCTCTCCTGGTGAAAATGAACTGAGCTCACGGTTGCTGCTTGTCAGTGCAGTACAGAAGGGATGAAAGGGGCGTTTCAGCGCCGCCCACACATTCAAACAAATATTAAAGCATAATCTGATTTTTTACCCACAAACAAAAATATGAAAAATCCAGCTAAATTTTCGTTTTCCGTTTCTTAAACAAAACGAAAAAATGAAAATCAAATCGTTTCTCATTTATCTTTATTTATTTTTAAATAGAAAATCGAATGACCAAAAGATACACTGACCGTAGAAGTAAGTTCTTTTGTGTGTGATGCCCCTGCCAGAGCCTTTGTTAAAAATATAAAATCTCACAATGGCTACTCAGGCCTTTACAAATGTGTTCAAGTGGGTGAGTGGCAAAATAAGAAAGATTTCAGATTTCAACCACAACTCAATGGTGTTAAAATTGATTATATTGAGTGGCAAAATAAAATGGCATACCCAGAAACTGATGCAAAGTTGAGGACGGATTCTGATTTTAATGATATGATTGATGAAGACCACCACTTGAACCAAAAACTTTCTCCTTTAGCTGGCTTGGTACAAATGGTTACCATGTTTCCATTAGATTATATGCACTTGTGCTGTCTAGGCGTCACTAGGAAACTTTTGAACTTATGGATCAGAGGTAAAGCACATTCAGGTCCTTCTCAAATAATTAGCATATTGTGAAAAAGTTCATTATTTTATTAAAGTTAGTACACGGTCATAGCAATATGCAATGGTACTAATAATTGGCATAATTTATTTAGGTGTTTCGGTTTCGGTTTTCGGCCTTGGTTTTCTCTTTTTCGGTTTTCGGTTTCGGCCAAGAATTTTCATTTCGGTGCATCCCTACTCAAAACCGCAATCATGGGTAAGACTGCCGACCTGACTGCTGTCCAGAAGGCCAACATTGACACCCTCAAGCGAGAGGGTAAGACACAGAAATAGATTTCTGAACGAATAGGCTGTTCCCTGAGTGCTGTATCAAGGCACCACAGTGGGAAGTCTGTGGGAAGGAAAAAGTGTGGCAAAAAAATGCTGCACAACGAGAAGAGGTGACTGGACCCTGAGGAAGATTTGTGGAGAAGGACCGATTCCAGACCTTGGGGGACCTGCGGAAGCAGTGAACTGAGTCTGGAGTAGAAACATCCAGAGCCACCATGCACAGGCGTGTGCAGGAAATGGGCTACAGAGAAGCAGCACTGGACTGTTGCTCAGTGGTCCAAAGTACTTTTTTCGGATGAAAGCAAATTTTGCATGTCATACGGAAATTAAGGTGCCAGAGTCTGGAGGAAGACTGGGGAGAAGGAAATGCCAAAATGTCTGAAGTCCAGTGTCAAGTATCCACAGTCAGTGATGGTCTGGGGTGCCATGTCAGCTGCTGGTGTTGGTCCACTGTGTTTTATCAAGGGCAGGGTCAATGCAGCTAGTTATCAGGAGATTTTGGAGCACTTCATGCTTCCATCTGCTGAAAAGCTTTATGGAGATGAAGATTTTGTTTTTCAGCACGACCTGGCACCTGCTCACAGTGCCAAAACCACTGGTAAATGGTTTACTGACCATGGTATTACTGTGCTCAATTGGCCTGCCAACTCTCCTGACCTGAACCCCATAGAGAATCTGTGGGATATTGTGAAGAGAATGTTGAGAGACACAAGATCCAACACTCTGGATGAGCTTAAGGCCGCTATCGAAGCATCCTGGGCCTCCATAACACCTCAGCAGTGCCACATGCTGATTGCCTCCATGCCACACTGCATTGAAGCAGTCATTTCAGCAAAAGGATTCCCGACCAAGTATTGAGTGCATAACTGAACATAATTATTTGAAGGTTGACTTTTTTGTATTAAAAAACACTTTTCTTTTATTGGTCGGATGAAATATGCTAATTTTTTGAGATATGAATTTTGGGTTTTCATGAGCTGTATGCCAACATCATCAGTATTAAAACAATAAAAGACCTGAAATATTTCAGTTGGTGTGCAATGAATCTAAAATATATGAGAGTTTAATTTTTATCATTACATTATGGAAAATAATGAACTTTATCACAATATGCTAATTTTTTGAGAAGGACCTGTACTACTAGGTTGTCCACTCAAACTGTAGCTGACATTTCTGAAAAGTTAAAGCTGCTGAGTTCCAACACGCCAGTTGAGTTTAGTCGGAAACCAAGAGGGTTATCAGAAATTGACCGTTGGAAAGCTACTGAGCTGCGCTCTTTTATGTTGTACACAGGCCCTGTTGTGCTTCAGAATAGCATTCAAATGCCGATGTATGAGAACTTTATGCTGTTTTCTGTTGCAGTGCATTTGCTTTTCTCCTCTGGAACCCCAGAGGCGATGATTGATTGTGCTCATGAATTGCTTGTCTCATTTGTATGCCACTTTGGACAACTGTATGGTAAACATGAAATAGTCTACAATATACACCAGCTCACTCATCTGGCTGAAGAGTATCGTCTCTTTGGACCTTTGGATAATGTGTCAGCATTTCCTTTTGAGAATTATTTAGGACAAATAAAACGTCTTTTGCGCAAGCCTCACTTACCCTTACAGCAAGTTGTGAAAAGGTTATCTGAGATGCCAAGTCCAGATTCACCAAAGCCTCCTGAGTGCAACTTAAGTCAGACACATTTTGACGGTCCAGTGCTCCATAGCCTTAGTCTTGGCAAACAGTTCAGAAAAGCTGTCACTGAAAAGTACACTCGGTCAATAGTGTAAGGAGATAATTGTGTACAAATAGTTGGCCACATTGCTATTTTAAGAAATATCATTAAGGTAGATGGTGTAGGGATTCCCATACGAAAGGAAAATATACTTACCAATATATTTCTTAAAATATATTGTGATATATTGTAATATATTATTTTCCCTTTTTATTTTCTAATATTTTATATATTTGAATACTATTGATGATACATATATTATATAATATATTGCAAAATATACAAATGATTGCCGCTTTCAATATATTGCAATATACTGGCAAAAATAAATATATATAAGAATATCTGCCTAATATATTACATGATATTTTCCAATATACAGCAATATATTTTTGTTTCATAAGGGTTTTTGTCCTGTTTCAAAAGTTTCACAATCAAAAGTCATTTTTCTCCCACCCATTTGAGTCAACCAGTATACAGTAGGTTGTTATAAAGTTTGGGAGTTGCATGACAATCTAGATATGGCCAGGCTCCAAGATATTCAGCTGAAATATTTCCTCTGTCCTGACAAGAATGTTTTCATTGCCATGCCACTCATCCATATGACATAATTAATTGTTTGTAGATTAAAACATGATTTTGCTGTTATAAGAAAAGCTTGTACTTAACATAATTAGTTCCTGCTTTTCCATCTCCAAGGAAAAGTTTACATTTCTAATCTTGTATTGTAGGGGAGTTTTTTGTTTTTAAATATGAAGCAGTGGTGCATCGTTCAATTTCAAAATGGTGGCACAGAAATTTTGTGCCACACAGCTGGCTGATTGGAAATAAGCTTCTTTGGCCACCATATCCAACCAAAGACACAGCCAAGATACAGGCTGCAGTGAAAAAAAATACTGAGGAATGGTTGTCCTATGAACCTGTTAGACACCTTGCAATTCGGGGTAAGTGTATAAATTAATATGAATTGGAATTTGAATTATTGTGGACTTTATTACACTCACAACATATGACTTGCAGCCACATATGAAGAAGCTGAGAAGGGTTTGAAAAGATACCTACAGGAGAACTTTGACACAAGTGACATTCAGTCTGAAGTAGAAACTGAGAAGTTTAAAAAAAGATAATCCAGGTAACACAATTAATGAATGACAAGGGGAAATAATAATCATAACATGAAATTCCTAGATTTATCTGAAGTTTTATTTCTCTATTAGACGCAATCCCATTTACAACACATCTGATACAGAAGAGGAAGTTAAAAAAAGAAAGCTCTGCCCAGCTCCTAGACTTCTATTTACAGGTATAACAGGGATGTTATGTAACTAAGACTGAGTGGCACAATATATGCAATTGTTCCATTTATGTGGACATTCCAAAATGTAATTTTGCTAACATGTAAAATCTGTTTCACTGCAGTCCCCAATATAATGCAGGCTCATGTTCAATCAGCTTCCAGAGTCCAGACCTTTGTCCAGCCATGTAATCAAATTATGCCTAACCATCCTTCCGAGTCCTCTGACCAGATGTGCAGCAGTTCAAGTGACTCATCAGCCCTGCCTGCCATGTACCCCTGCCAGGAACCATCTTCTAAGGATCATGAGGGTATCCATTCCAGAAGTGCTTTGGCAGTTTTGCAATGATACCAATATTTGCTTTGATTTTAATGTCCAGCTTCCTAATTTCAGGGAGTTTACACCAATATACTATACTGTTACTTTATCCTAAAATATAATTTGGTTGCTAATCTGTGAGTCTGTTCACTAGCAAGTTTTTTTTATTGGAGGAACATCATTGGAAGTTAGGGTCTGTTGCATGCTTTCTTGTGCACTGACCAATGAGCTGGCATCATCACTAAATTGGGCTGGGAAGATGGTTAAAAAGCAGTCAAGGCAAAAGAGGGCATTCAAGGATACGTTCTTGACTATGTGTATATTTGGTGAGTTATTACTATCAATGATTTTAATTGTCGTTCTGCCTTTTGTGTTCCCAGAAATTTACCTTACTTTATCCAATATTTCCCTGTTCCAGTTCCTCCATTAATGTATTGAATTGCATACATTTCATTTCCTGTTGTTTTTCTTTTGTTTGATGCTATGACTTTGCAGATGGGTGTGGGAACTGCACATCAAACAAGTGAAACTGTTCCATCGTTGCCTCCAGATACAAATTAATTTGCTTTTTTTGTTCATTGGTTTATTTGTTTATTGGTTTACTTTTGAGTCTGTATGATTTTTTTTTTTTTACATGGAATTGAGTGCTTTGAGTTGAATGAATTAAAAGAACAAAGACTGGAAAATAAAGAAGAATGTGATTGAAACAGTGTTTTTAATTTTTTATTAATATAGTTGGTTGAATATTGATTCAGTGTTATGAGCATGTTTTTGTCTTCAATATTAAATATGTTTTGAATGTGGGTGCAAAAGTGACATTGAAACAACAACACTTTGTAATGTTGAAGCAATATTAACACCATTGAGTTGTGGTTGAAATCTGAACATTATTTCAATATTAATTTGAGGGTGCAAAAGTGACATTGAAACAACATCACTTTGTAATGTTTAAGTAATATTAACACCATTGATTTGCAGTGTTGGGAGTAACGCGTTACAAAAGTAATGCATTACAGTAATTTATTACTTTTTCCTGTAACGCAGTAGTGTAAGGCATTAGTAATTAATTTTCAGTAATATTTTACTCGGTACATTTTCAGCAAAGCGTGCGTAAAAAAAAAAAAAAAAAAAAAAAAAAAACACCTTTGCGAGACCGCGAAATTTCATTTATCTCCCTCTTGTTGGTGTAACTTTATTGCGTGACAGTCCAGTGAAGGCGGGTTTTACAGGAGTGGCGCGAGGCTTGATTTCTGCCCCTGCTGTGCTCGCGAGTCACGCTTGCCAGTGTAAAAGCAGGTAATGAAGATTGCAGAAGACGACTGTACATTCACGAGGTGGTAAGCAGTTAGGCTATGTTTAGCCCATGTTCAGTTCCGTGGACTAAAAAGGCTGAGGCTAAGGGGTTGGTCCTCCAATTGCACTTTATACTTGAGAAAGCACAGCCTAAGCTATGTTCATCATGTGCACTTTGTGCATGCCAGTTTTGTGTTGTGAACCTCTTGAATTCAAAGAGAATAAAGTAAAACAAATGTGCATCTTGTCATGGCATTAGAGTTTACTTATGTTGTGTCTTATATTAATAGACCCAAGCTATTCACGGATATTGCCAGATAATAATTTTACCTCTACCATACTTTTAACAGACTTTAATTATTTGTGCTTTTGTCTGTCACCCTTTTTTGTCTTGAGCCTTCACTTTGCCAATTATATACTATATTGTTAGTAGCCTATGGAACTTTTTTTCCCAATAACTTTTTTCCCCCCAGACCTGTTGCTTTCTGCGTTTCCACCGCGGTGTAAAGTACCGGGTAGATTAGGCAAATAGACTGGTGACGTAGGTCTGCGCGCGTTTCTCAATACAAAGTACCGCTGATAAAAAATAAAATAAAAAAAAAAGTACGCTGATTTTAGACGTGCATCCTCGGTAGTTGGTTCAGACTTTGTGCATTCGGGAGTGTGATGTCCGCGATGACGCAAGTCCGGTAAATCTATAAACAGCAGCGTACTTGATAACTTCAGTCTGCTCGTCATGGCTACTGCAATTTTCCTTACTGTATATTTACAATAAAACGAAATATGATATCAAATACCACTGCCTCCTTTCGTTTTCATTTAAGCATAATAACAACTGCAGAAATGTACTTAGTTCAGGGAAATGTGTATATGCAGCCATTACAATGAAATGAAATATTATATAAATTTGCCTTTTTTATTTTCATTTGAACATATAGATAAATTGAATACAGACCAAAGAAAACCTGTTAGATTTACCCCGCAGCTGAATTATATGTAATGTTTAACCACTAAAGACACATCAGAGCCAGCGGCACATATCAGAAGGTCTATCCCAGGAGAGGCTGCTCTCTGCGGATACATGAGGACTGAGCTCCCGCTGATCGAGTGGAGCTCACCGTCTACGAGATCGGCGAAACACATTTTTAAATAGGCGCTGTCTTTATAAATAAACCATAGATTTGAGTTTTAAACAACTACATTCTCGCCTGAAATACTTTTAAAATTACATTTCATGACACAATAACAGTAATATTTGAAAATTATCCGAATAAATGGTGGTTGAACTCAACCAATGCTGCGTGAACTCAGATCGCTTTGGCTACTGCAATTTTCCCCTAAGTATATTTACAATAAAACGAAATAGGATATAAAATACCACTGCCTCCTTTCATTTTCATTTAAACATAATAACAGCTGCAGAAATGTACTTAGTTCAGGGATAAGTGTAACGTTATATACAGCCATTACAATGAAATAAATATTATATAGACTTGCCTTTTTATTTTCATTTTAACATATAGATGAATTGAATACAGACCAAATAAAACCTGTTAGATTTACCCCGCAGCTGAATTATATTTTATGTATAACCACTAAAGACACATCAGAGCCAGCGGCACATATCAGAAGGTCTATCCCAGGAGAGGCTGCTCTCTGCGGATACATGAGGACTGAGCTCCCGCTGATCGAGTGGAGCTCACCATCTCAGAGATCGGCGAAACACATTTTTAAATAGACGCTGTCTTTATAAATAAACCATAGATTTGAGTTTCAAACAACTACATTCTCGCCTGAAATACTTTTAAAATTACATTTCATGACACAATAACAGTAATATTTTGAAAATGTTGATCCGAATAAATGGTGGTTGAACTCAACCAATGCTGCGTGAACTCAACCAATGTTGAGGCAATGTTTAGCATGTTTAGTGCCAAAGTCCCGCCCCTGAAAGTTCCGGAACTTTAAAAAAGTACCACCTCGCCTGCAGGGACTTTCTGGGGGGCATTTTTTTACCCGGAACTTTTATTTAGTTCCTGGTTCCTGCGGTGGAAACACACCAAGTACCGGACCAAGTCCCTAGTTCCTGGGTAATGTTCCTGCGGTGGAAACGCGGCTCTAGATAGCCCACAGTCATTATGGAACATCAAATTGCCTTCTACTGGATGTAAAATGCTCTGTATTACATTTTAGAATTTTAAGTTCTACCTTGTAGTTATTTTCATGAAAGTAACTCAAAAGTAATACAGGAGTAATGTAATGTATTACAGTTCTGAGACAGTAAGATTGTAAGGTAAAGTATTACATTTAAATAACAGTAATAAGTAATCTATAATGTATTACAGTTTGGAAGTAACTTGCACAACACTGTTGATTTGTGGTTGAAATCTGAACATTATTTCAATATTAACTGAGGGTGCAAGAGTGATGTTAAAGCAACATCACTTTCTAACGTTATTTCAATGTAATCAACATTGACACATCAACACTCAACATTGTTTCAATGGTTACATGCTATCTGGGTACTGATGTAATTTCAGTTTGACAACAGTAGGAGTAATAATTGCATGGACTGTGATGCATTCAGTTGCTGTCTCATTTGTTATTTAGTCATTCAAATCATCAACTAAAGATGGACATGAATGCATGCGTTTTTAACTATTTGTAATTACTAATGAAGGAGAGAGAGAGAGAGTTTTTTTTTTTTTGAGTTTTCAACACACTTTATTTATATCGTTACAACGTTAGCAAAAAACATCACTTTATCCAGAAAAAAAAAAACCCTTATTGTAACATGGCGGTAAAGATCAACATTTCTTCATTAACTGTACAAATAGCTCCATTAAAACAACAATTTTGCAAAAAACTTTCTAAGTCATTCATCAGTTTATAGAACTTGAAATCAAACAAAACCCTTGCTTTTACCATATTTTTTAAAACAGTAACCACATGTTGTCCTTCTCTACCTTCTATTTTGTTTTTCCTAGTTATATAAACCGCAAGTTTGGCTTGCCGAATTAAAAAATTCAACAATTTACTTTTTACTCATTGCGCAACACTATATTTGGGTCCAAGAATCCAAATTTTGGAAGAAAAAAATCTCCCCAAAATTCATGAAAAGTACATCCAGAAAACTAAACATGTCATGCAGTCTTGAACATTCTAAAAAACAATGTCCTTTTTGTGAATTGATACATTAGGATTAGTTAAGCTCACTAATGCATTTACAGAAACTGCGCCGTGTAACACTCTCCATTGAATATCACCTGTATGTTTTTCAATTGCTGGTTTGTATAAAACTCTCCAAATAGGTTTATATCCATCATTTATTTTCAATTTCTCTCTCCACACTGTATCACTGCGCTCTTTTAATTTTGCTTTATTTAAAACTTTTACAAGACATTTATAAAAAAACTTTACTCTGAACATCCTGCAAACTTAAACCTACTAGTCCCCTCAAGTTCAGAAAAGGTCCAGACAGTCCTTTGAGATTGGGACTAAGAGCAATACTTGGAAATGAATCTGTACTATTAGGAACCAGTTTCCCATTATAATAATCAATTATCCGATTATTTTCTATCTCTGTGAGTATCTGTCAAAGAAATACAGAATTTTTCCTAAATGCAGTATCTAATACACACCTAGACATCAGGCCATGGAATGAGCATTATTCAAGACAGAACCAGCAACATCCAACAATTGATGTAGTTTTAAAGTCTTAGTGGTAATAAAAAAATTAGTCAATCTAGGTGTAACTTCACAAGTAACATCGA
This sequence comes from Carassius auratus, assembly GCF_003368295.1. Lineage (NCBI taxonomy): Eukaryota > Metazoa > Chordata > Actinopteri > Cypriniformes > Cyprinidae > Carassius > Carassius auratus. The sequence continues at coordinate 8,538,936 of NC_039256.1, forward strand.
ACCGAGCTCCATGTATAAGAGGTTCCTCCAGAAGCCAGTACTACAAGGAAGTCGGCTCCAACCTTATCTTTTCAAATAAGTCCCACACTTTAAAAAGTCCCTTATAAAAAGGAGGCAATCCGTTGCACTGCAGCTTACTTGAGTCCTTCAAAAAAAAAAAAAAAAAAAAAAAAAAACGGGGTTCAATCCCAGCCTGCCAGCTTGATTGAAGATAACATCAGCCACTCTTCTCCAGACTAGATCCTTAGGTCCTTGGAGGTACCTTTGAATAAACAGAAGTCAAAAAGCTGCCCCCCTGCTGGGCAAATGGATAATTCCTTGTCCTCCTTCATCTCTGGGTAGAAAAAGTATGCTCTGTGGAATCCAGTGAAGAGTACCCCAAAAAAAGTCCACCATACTGGCTTGAATTTTACTTAAAAGTCCATTTGGAGGGTCAATGCAGGCCAAACAATGCCACAAAATTGAAGCCACCAGGTTATTAATTATGATTACCCTCCCTCTAAAAGACATTTTTGGCAAAAGCAATTTCCATTTGTCCTATCGCCCCTTTATTTTTTCTAAAACTCCTTCCCAATGGCAAGAGCATAAAGCATTCCTGAAAGTGCACAGCCTTGTCTAATGCCCCTGTTGATCTGAAAAGGAGCACTAAGACCACCATTAATTTTCAGTACACTCTCAACATCCTGTTACAAAACCCTCATCATGGCGATAAAACCAGAGCTGAACCCGAACTCCTCCAGCGAGCGCCAGAGATAGTTGTGTTCAACCCGGTCAAAAGCCTTTTCCTGGTCTAGAGAAATGAGATCAGTGTCTATATCCAATAGCCTAAAGACATCCAAAATATCCCAAATTAGATGAACATTATCATGAATAGACCTGTTAGGCACACAGTAAGTTTGATCATGATGAATAACATACCCAACTACCTCCCTCAACCTAATGGCCAAAGCTTTAGAAAAGAATTTTAAATCAGAGCACAAAAGTGAAACAGGGCACCAGTTCTTTATTTCCTTTAAGTCACCTTTTTTTGGGTAGCAGGGTAATGACCGCGAGAAGAAGTTATAGGGGACTACCTGTCAAAAGTGATTGATTTATGACCCTGTCACCCCGCTCCTTATGAATTATGACCCCAGATATCGGACAGACACGTGTGACGTCTAGTTCCTGTTCCTGTTTTCTTTGATGTTTATGACCCCTAGGTGTCAAACTGAGAAGCTCTGACGTCCTATTCCTGTTTCCTTGATGTCTGTGAAATGGAGGTGTCAAATTGAGAACCTCTGGCGTCTTGTTCCTTGATGTTTTATGGCAGCGGCCATTTTGCGATCAGGATATAATTCAGTCATCAGGATTTACCATGTGGTATGAAGAGCAATCTAGGGCGGTCCTTCAAGCGTTCTGGTTGTTTCACACCTTTGAACAAGAATGAATGAGATGATAGGGAACACACTCTTTTTGGTTTGGGATGAAAGACTCTTCCAAAAATGTATCCCTATTGTCATCAATGGGTGGTCAACAGATCAAAATGGCAAGAAATTATCTGAGGCAACAACTATCTAATTCATCCAGGCTTCTGAAAAAAAGTGTTATGTCTGGACATGTTCTTTTTAGGCCCTAAGAGCTCCAGCCCGTCTCACACTCATGAATGCAAATGAAGAAGCAGTAAATAAGTTTAAGAAATAAAACAACAAAGTTCTAAGATAACTCACAGGAGTTAAAAATGAGATCCATGCAGTCCACTTGCCCATCTGTGAATGAAGTTGTTCCCAGACATGCATGTGTAGCCCCCTGTCTGCTGACTGTGCTGTTGTGTATTTGGTTTACAATGTGCTACCCTGACTGGAGGTATCAAACATGTATTGAAAAGTGAGTCAGGATGTAACTTATCATATGAATGTCCTAACTAGTCTAAAATCTTCTAAATCTTCGATTATTCTTTCACCTTTTCTTCAAATGTCTCCTTCCTGACTTTCGGGGCTGGTACAACAGTGTTTATGCAGACACCTCACCATGGTCTGATCTATAGAATATATGTTAATGTCTCTCACCTTCTAAGCAGGAAGGTGCCAGGGTGTCTAGCTTTTAGTGGTGGAAGACTAAACTGGGTCATGTTTTAGGTTGAAAGACATCCAAACACGTTAATCTGATGCTAAATGTTAATGTCTTAGAGAAAATATCAAAGCATTTGAGAAGACCATTACTCTCCATAGGCAATATGGTTTTTTCTACACTTTACAAACTACTATGTCAATACACCCAGTGCTTTACCTAAACCTACCTCATAGGAAAATATTGATCATTTCTGAATTTCATTAAACAACATTACAGGCAAAATCGTACACATTGTTTAATTTTGTTGTTATTTAGGAAATCTATTAATTTTAATCCAGCCAAAAGATAGTATGTGAAATGTAAAGTACAAATATACATTTCACTTAAAGCTTCTCAGTAAAATAATGACACAAAAATTTCAAGCGTTAAAAGTTTAAACACATTGTGTCACTAAAGTAAGACATGTGGTCTATTGCCTTTAAATTAAACTGGTTTTTTTCTGTAATTTCTTTCAAATTGCCTCATGAACAGAATTTTTTAATTTTTAATTTATTTTTTATTTTTAAATCATTAATGTGACCAAATGTTTTTCTCATATGAACAGAAAAGTCTTTGGATGTGTTTGTGACAGAGACAATTTTTTCTTCAGGAAACTTTTTAAATGTATGAAACTTGTATCATTTGACAGATCTATGTTTAAAATGATCTATCCGAGGTGTTTAACAATCACAAAGATTGCATGATGTTTTCTATTGTTCACTAAACCTTTATTGGTGTAAATTTCCATATCTAGAAAACAAAACATTGTTCTGGGGATACAGATGAAGCTTTATGCTAACCAAGTAGTTGTATTCATTCTGACCAATTGTAGGTATCATGTCATTTTAAATGATTTGCTAAAATATTAAAAGCACCAGAATCTGGGATTTTCAACATGGAAGAGATGTACAAACTGAGGATTTTTAAAACTATTGACATCATTTCCTTTTGACCCTAATAAACTGGTAATGAATTCTGTGGCAAGTGACACAGTATACTGTTCTCATGCTATGTGTAAATAGCAGCGCTAAAACATTTATGAGTTTTTCATGCCAGCAGATTTTTTTTTCATCTTAAAATCACAATGTTTTTTACTTTTTTTCATATACCCCTATATTTAGACATATTGTCAGGATTTTGGATGGTCATTCAGTTTGTTGGTGTTTTTGGGGAGTGTATGTTTTTAGGTGAAGACTCCTCTTTGTGACCTGTCATCATAATAGGAATAAATTAAAATTAATAAATTTTGGAAATGGGAGAGGAGCATACTGATCACATACCCATTCAATCGCAGAAGACATTCTACATTTTCCTGTTACAATGGCTGCCAATGTTCCAAACAGTCCTGAAACATCTAGAAGAAAGTTGTGTGTAACACCAACAAGAAGTTCTGTTGAAATGAGACAGGACTGTTTGGAACATTGGCAGCCATTGTAACAGGAAAATGTAGAATGTCTTCTGCGATTAACTATGTGCCCCCTAAAACTTTTTTAAATACCAAATTGTGAATGTAGGTAGGACCCCATAGGTGTGAAACAAACAAAGATGTGACACCTTCAATATTCATAAAACATATGCTTTGACATATATTCAGCGAGATTGTTCTTTTTTGTTGTTGTTGTTGAAAACAATGCATTAAAATGATCTCTCTGATAAATCAAAACACAATGTTGGGTAGTATGTTGGACAGTATTTTTGTTTACACCGTTAGTTCATGACGCTGTCTATTACAATTTTTATTAAATAATGTACAAATCAGCCGAGAACTCGCATTCATAATTTTTGAAAAATGTTAATGTGTTAATTGTTTTATTTTGAAAGAAGACCTTTTAAATTATTTCTGCTGCATGGATATTTCAAGATAAAATATTTTCAAAGATTCATGTGCTGCATTCTGCATTACCCACAATTTTTTTTTTTTTTTTTGGTTAAATACTACATTAAATTAAGCAAATTCAAATACTGATGTATATGAATAAAGAAAAGCCAAGAATAAAAAGAGCTGGCTAACATTACAGCGGTACTGTTTGCAAAATGCTCAAGTAGTAGGGCTTTTTCCAGACAAAGAACATGGAAAACAGACACACAAATTTTTTTACAATCACACCCGGCAATACAATACAAAGTGTGATGTTAAAATGGAACCACAGTTCAGAACAGCACTAACAAATCATAGAAAGATAAAAACAAAGTGCTGAAACTAATAGGCTCAAGCTAATTTTAGTTTGGTCTGGTTTCAGAGTCGGCCTACTACAGTGAAAACTTTGTGATTTTCTACAGTACATGTCTTCACAATGGAGTAATGAGGTGTTAAACGTGTCGAACAGTAACAAACAATATTTAACAAACTAGCATCCAGAAACTCTAATGTAACTGTGAGCTTGTTTCACATTCTGTAAATTATATCAGTAATGAAATCTCAGTTCACTTGCATTTCTGGCTAACAGCTGAAGTGTAGACTGACACTATACCTATTTTTCAGTCCTATAGGTTTGGTGAAATATATGCAATAAAATTCAAAAATGTTCTTAAAAATATCAACATCAGGCTTGACAACTTTGTAAACACTTAACAACTAATATTTAAGCTAAATACATATTTAGATATTTAGACAAAAACTAAAGATATACTACAATATTTCAGGGGACTGTGCTGTTGAGGAGAGTAACTTCATTCCACATTGTTTTAATAAAAGTAGATCAATTATTAAGACTATCATGACAACTCGCAGTTGCAGTCTCGTGTTTCCCATGTCAAACCTTTTGGTCAGATGAATAGATAAAGTGAAACTTGTCTGTGTGTTGGTGCATACTGTCTAAACTGGTCGAAAACATGTCCCTTTCAGTTAATTAACTGTATGTGATTTGTGATTTATTTTACTGGAGTGATGTTTAGAGACCCAGACGAAGGAAATAGTGTCTGTGGCATCCTTGACTTTTAATGTCTAACTTTATGTGTAATAGATGGGATTGTATTACGTGTAACAGAAATGACAAGACTCATTTTCAAGTTGAGGGAGGGGGCTGTTATGTGTCTTTTTTGACACAGGTAGACAGGATCGTAGACAGGTCGGAAAATACAACCAAAAAGGATATCACACTTTTAGTTTTAAACACTCATCCAGAACGAATATCCTTTTATTTATTTTTTACACTGTAGTTGTTCATAAATTCCTATGAACATACACTGCATGTTTGACCCCAATCACAAACCACAAACAGATCGATTATCTATTCAAATCACACATTCACAACAGAGAAGAGGAGACGCTTTCTCTTATGTGCTCAAAGCATAAGTTCTCTTTGGCCAAATGCCGTACACAATTTAGCATTTCGTAATTCAGTAAATTCAGTGATTTTCAGTGAATTTGTTTTGCGTAAAGATAATTCCTATGTAAAGATTATATTCGTTTTTTTTCCCCTAGAACCTTTACAAAAGTGCGGAACATCATAGCTCTCAATTGTGTTTGCATTACATCTAACAAATATGACTGAAGTTGAAAAACAAAGATGTTTAGCACATGCACACATTGAAGATGTTTACGTACACCGAGATGTTGCTTTATTTGAATAAAAGAAGATGGCGATAGTAACTGATAACATTCTTTAATGTTTAATGTTGTTGTGTTGAAAAAGATTATGTGTATAAATACCCCAAGGAAAATAATTTGTAATGGAGGTTTTCCAAAATAATAAAAAAGTTCAGTCAAATGTTTAATCATTTCCTTAAATGAATGGGTATGTGATCATTATGCTCCTCTCCCATTTCCAAAATCTGTATGCATTACAAACATATATTTTCTTGCTGTACTCTCTTTCTTAGTGATTTGGTTTCTTGAAAGTACAAAATGCTATAGATTAAATGTATCTATACTCTTTACAAGAGTGTGGAATCTTCAATGTACAGCTCTCAGTGCAATGGTTGGATTTGTTTCAGTTGTAATAGTTTGAAGGGTAAAACAGTACGACATAATTTTTGTGTTGATCCTTCATGTGATCACACTTTGTGAAGTTGCACTAAAAGAAATATCTTAAAGAGAAACTTTGTTACTAAATTTATTAATTTTAATTTATTCCTATTATGATGACAGGTCACAAAGAGGAGTCTTCACCTAAAAACATACACTCCCCAAAAACACCAACAAACTGAATGACCATCCAAAATCCTGACAATATGTCTAAATATAGGGGTATATGAAAAAAAGTAAAAAACATTGTGATTTTTAGATTAAAAAAAATCTGCTGGCATGAAAAACTCATAAATGTTTTAGCGCTGCTATTTACACATAGCATGAGAACAGTATACTGTGTCACTTGCCACAGAATTCATTACCAGTTTATTAGGGTCAAAAGGAAATGATGTCAATAGTTTTAAAAATCCTCAGTTTGTACATCTCTTCCATGCTGAAAATCCCAGATTCTGGTGCTTTTAATCTTTTAGCAAATCATTTAAAATGACATGATACCTACAATTGGTCAGAATGAATACAACTACTTGGTTAGCATAAAGCTTCATCTGTATCCCCAGAACAATGTTTTGTTTTCTAGATATGGAAATTTACACCAATAAAGGTTTAGTGAACAATAGAAAACATCATGCAATCTTTGTGATTGTTAAACACCTCGGATAGATCATTTTAAACATAGATCTGTCAAATGATACAAGTTTCATACATTTAAAAAGTTTCCTGAAGTAAAAATTGTCTCTGTCACAAACACATCCAAAGACTTTTCTGTTCATATGAGAAAAACATTTGGTCACATTAATGATTTAAAAATAAAAAATAAATAAAAAATTAAAAAATTCTGTTCATGAGGCAATTTGAAAGAAATTACAGAATAAAACCAGTTTAATTTAAAGGCAATAGACCACATGTCTTACTTTAGTGACACAATGTGTTTAAACTTTTAACGCTTGAAATTTTTGTGTCATTATTTTAGTGAGAAGCTTTAAGTGAAATGTATATTTGTACTTTACATTTCACATACTATCTTTTGGCTGGATTAAAATTAATAGATTTCCTAAATAACAACAAAATTAAACAATGTGTACGATTTTGCCTGTAATGTTGTTTAATGAAATTCAGAAATGATCAATATTTTCCTATGAGGTAGGTTTAGGTAAAGCACTGGGTGTATTGACATAGTAGTTTGTAAAGTGTAGAAAAAACCATATTGCCTATGGAGAGTAATGGTCTTCTCAAATGCTTTGATATTTTCTCTAAGACATTAACATTTAGCATCAGATTAACGTGTTTGGATGTCTTTCAACCTAAAACATGACCCAGTTTAGTCTTCCACCACTAAAAGCTAGACACCCTGGCACCTTCCTGCTTAGAAGGTGAGAGACATTAACATATATTCTATAGATCAGACCATGGTGAGGTGTCTGCATAAACACTGTTGTACCAGCCCCGAAAGTCAGGAAGGAGACATTTGAAGAAAAGGTGAAAGAATAATCGAAGATTTAGAAGATTTTAGACTAGTTAGGACATTCATATGATAAGTTACATCCTGACTCACTTTTCAATACATGTTTGATACCTCCAGTCAGGGTAGCACATTGTAAACCAAATACACAACAGCACAGTCAGCAGACAGGGGGCTACACATGCATGTCTGGGAACAACTTCATTCACAGATGGGCAAGTGGACTGCATGGATCTCATTTTTAACTCCTGTGAGTTATCTTAGAACTTTGTTGTTTTATTTCTTAAACTTATTTACTGCTTCTTCATTTGCATTCATGAGTGTGAGACGGGCTGGAGCTCTTAGGGCCTAAAAAGAACATGTCCAGACATAACACTTTTTTTCAGAAGCCTGGATGAATTAGATAGTTGTTGCCTCAGATAATTTCTTGCCATTTTGATCTGTTGACCACCCATTGATGACAATAGGGATACATTTTTGGAAGAGTCTTTCATCCCAAACCAAAAAGAGTGTGTTCCCTATCATCTCATTCATTCTTGTTCAAAGGTGTGAAACAACCAGAACGCTTGAAGGACCGCCCTAGATTGCTCTTCATACCACATGGTAAATGCTGATGACTGAATTATATCCTGATCGCAAAATGGCCGCTGCCATAAAACATCAAGGAACAAGACGCCAGAGGTTCTCAATTTGACACCTCCATTTCACAGACATCAAGGAAACAGGAACAGGACGTCAGAGCTTCTCAGTTTGACACCTAGGGGTCATAAACATCAAAGAAAACAGGAACAGGAACTAGACGTCACATGTGTCTGTCCGATATCTGGGGTCATAATTCATAAGGGGCGGGGTGACAGGGTCATAAATCAATCACTTTTGACAGGTAGTCCCCTATAACTTCTTCTACCGCGCTCCTGCAGCTCAAGGTAGCAACCCTCGGACCAGACTATCATTGTGCACAGACATTAAGTCACCCCCCAGCACTGACCAAAACGTTTTATAAAACTCAATTGGTAAACCATCAATTCCTAGGGATTTACCGCAATCCATGCTCCACAGAGCAACATGCAGTTCAGATGTTGATAGTGGCCTCTCAAGCCAGGAATTGATCTCATCTGGAACTTTAGGTAGACCCATATAAAAAGAGCTGTCCAGCTCACCTTCCTCTGTATGTTCACTTTTGTAAAGCTCAGAATAAAATAAAACAGCTCTTTTTCTAATTTCCTTAGGCTCCAACATTTCTACACCCGCCAATGAGTATAAAGATTGTATAAGTCTGCTACTTCTAAACTCTGAAAACGTGAGTGGATCCAAGCACCCTGTGCTCTAATGCCTAACAGGTTATCCAGAGTTCTTTTTTTAACTTTGAGGAGCTCAATATGTCCTCGATTTCCTGTGGACTCTACCAAATCCTGAAGTTCCACTATTTCAATCTCCAAGGCTTTCATTGATTGGGAAATGTCATTGGATACGTTGAGAGTGTATTGACGACACATTTACTGTATCTCTTTTTCCCCATGATCCCACCATTGTTGTAGGGAAGAAAACTATTTTTTTCCTGGAACTAAGCTGTTTCCCCAAAAAACCCTAAAAACATCCTTAAAAAATTGTCTTGTTACAAAGAAGTGTTAAAAATGCCAATAGGCACTCTTAGACCTTATATTACTAATGAAAACACTGCAGATTACTAGACTGTGATCAGAAAACCCACTAGGCAGAATCTCACATTTCTTAATAACATTAAATGGTATTTAAAACAATAAACGCTATCCAGTCTGGCCATAGAAATATAATTTTCTCTTGTTTGCACCCATGTGTACTGCCTTTGTCCTTTATATAAAATTATCCATATATCAATCAATCAATCACCTTTATTTATATAGTGCTTTAAACAAATTACATTGCGTCAAAGCACTGAACAACATTCATTTGGAAAACAGTGTCTCAATAATGCAAAATGATAGTTAAAGGCAGTTCATCATTGAATTCAGTTATGTCATCTCTGTTCAGTTTAAATAGTCTCTGTGCATTTATTTGCAATAAAGTCAATGATATCACTGTAGATGAAGTGACCCCAACTAAGCAAGCCAGAGGCGACAGCGGCAAGGAACCGAAACTCCATCGGTGACAGAATGGAGAAAAAAACCTTGGGAGAAACCAGTCTCAGTTGGGGGGCCAGTTCTCCTCTGACCAGACGAAACCAGTCGTTCAATTCCAGACTGCAGCAAAGTCAGATTGTGCAGAAGAATCATCTGTTTCCTGTGGTCTTGTCCTGGTGGTCCTCTGAGACAAGGTCTTTACAGGGGATCTGTATCTGGGGCTCTAGTTGTCCTGGTCTCCGATGTCTTTCAGGGCAGTAGAGGTTCTTTCTAGGTGCTGATCCACCATCTGGTCTGGATACGTACTGGATACGGGTGACTGCATTGACACTCTGATCTGGATACAGACTGGATCTGGTGGCCACGGTGACCTCGGAACAAGAGAGAAACAGACAAATATTAGCGTAGATGCCATTCTTCTAATGATGTAGAAAGTACGGTGTTATGTGAAGTGTGAACAATGTTAGGTAGGTTATTCCAGAATCTAGGCGCCAAATAGAAAAAGGATCTGCCACCCGCAGTTGATTTTGATATTCTAGGTATTATCAAATTGCCTGAGTTTTGAGAACGTAGCGGACGTAGAGGAGTATAATGTAAAAGGAGCTCATTCAAATACTGAGGTGCTAAACAATTCAGGGCTTTATAAGTAATAAGCAATATTTTAAAATCTATACGATGTTTGATAGGGAGCCAGTGCAGTGTGGACAGGACCGGGCTAATATGGTCATACTTCCTGGTTCTAGTAAGAACTCTTGCTGCTGCATTTTGGACTAGTTGTAGTTTGTTTACCAAGCGTGCAGAACAACCACCCAATAAAGCATTACAATAGTCTAACCTTGAAGTCATGAATGCATGGATTAACATTTCTGCATTTGACATTGAGAGCATAGGCCGTAATTTAGATATATTTTTGAGATGGAAAAATGCAGTTTTACAAATGCTAGAAACGTGGCTTTCTAAGGAAAGATTGCGATCAAGTAGCACACCTAGGTTCCTAACTGATGACGAAGAATTGACAGAGCAACCATCAAGTCTTAAGACAGTGTTCTAGGTTATTACAAGCAGAGTTTTTAGGCCCTATGATTAACACCTCTGTTTTTTCTGAATTTAACAGTAAGAAATTACTCATCCAATTTTTTATATCGACTATGCTGTAACGGATATGCAGATCATCGATTCATGTGTTTAATTCAGATTTTCCAAATGAAACCCTTTTTGCACTAAATGCCTGGGCCTGGCACCAGCCTGGCTGGACTTAAATTAATTTACGATACCCGTGCAAGCCTCAAAGGAGAAATGAAAACCCCCAACCAAATTTCTGAAGACGAAGGAAACCTTTCTTAGAAGTTCCTTACTTTCATAATTTTATTAATATGTATTTTAAATATGTTTATGGATTGCATAAAATGGTTAATCCTTGTTATGTGAAGAGTATAAGTTGCTAGCTTATACTTTAGGAAATGTCTCTCCTCACTTTAACTTTCTCAAAGAGAGCCATGTTTCTGCAACCCCCACCCCTGCAGGTCGTAAAACTTTATGACCACCCTGGACAACAGGACAGGAGAGAAGCCAAATCACTGGTTTCCTTTCCTTATGCATTCTAAACTTACCTTTTTGTTTTTATGTTTTCTAAATGCATTACGAATTTCTTTTGCGGTGCATTAGAGGTTTCCCATATAAATTGGGACTATCTGCAGTGTTATCATGTGTTAATCAAATCTTTAAATATGTGTAATTCTGCATTTTAATGTAATTTCATGTTTTGATCACTTATACATATTATGTTTAGTATCGTTGTGATCGTCATGTTCTGACAAACCCATTTATCTAGAGCAAAGTAATGAAAATTGTATTTTAATCTGGAATTACAAACTTCCTAGAACTCCCCGATGAACACTGAGGAGCCCTAAATCATCAGGGGGTTGTCTCCACAGAGACAAAGGAACTTTTCCCTCCGCTGCAGATCGCGGACATTCATTGGATGTTCCCTCGAAAAAGGGGCGTGAACCATTTCAAGCTATAAGAATCGACCGAACAAGGTCTGCCCTCTCTTCTTACGCTGACTCCCTTCCCTCCTGCATCGACCAACGTTGCTTCCGCACGGCCTTAGGCCGTGCTCATAGCGCAAGCCCCCCCCTCAGCACAGGGACTGAGAGAAAAAGCCATTGTAATGGCTCCTTTGGAAGCTTTCGTTTTTGTTGTTTCTTTTCTTTTCTTTACTACGTTTATTCAACTATTCGCCTCTCCACGCAAGGAAGACGAATTCTGGAACATTGTTTGTTGAACCTTTCAAATACCGCTCGAGGACAGAACAAAAGACCACGTGCTCCAGCGCGCGCCGGTCTCCAGCACGCGCACGCCGGTTTCAAAAAATCCAGCGCGCGCCGATGTCCAGCTCACGCACATTGGACACTTTGCAAGTATCAGTTTTCTATGGAGATTTAAATGCTGCTTTAAAGTGTTGTTATGATCTGATTGTTGTTGGCTTCCAAAAGTTACTGACTATGATTTCCATACCTGAGCTCCTTATGTGATCTCATTCTATTTTCTCTCTCTCTCTCTCTCTTTTATTTGGATTCCGTTACGTCTTGTAAAGTTTACTGTCTGTATTGTCGTACGCATATTTACTCTGTGTGATTTGTAGTTTGATGTATCACTAGTTGAATTATTAAAAACCCATATATAACATGATTGGCTTGGACTCCACCCCACTCACATTACGAGTCACTTTAGCTATCCATAACAGACTCCTCAGGACCTATGACTTCTGGAAGCACCTCTTTTAGGAGCTTAGATGGTATAGGGTCTAACATACATGTTGTTGGTTTAGATGATTTAACAAGTTTATACAATTCTTCCTCTCCTTTAGTAGAGAATGAGTGGAACTGTTCCTCAGGGGGTCTATAGTGCACTGTCTGATGGGATACTGTAGCTGACGGCTGAATGGTTGCAATTTTATCTCTAATAGTATCGATTTTAGAAGTAAAGTAGTTCATAAAGTCATTACTGTTGTGGTGTTGGGAAATGTCAACACTTGTTGAGGCTTTATCTTTCGTTAATTTAGCCACTGTATTGAATAAATACCTGGGGTTATGTTTGTTTTCTTCTAAAAGAGAAGAAAAGTAATCAGATCTAGCAGTTTTTAATGCTTTTCTATAGGATATGCTACTTTCCCGCCAAGCAATACGAAATACCTCTAGTTTTGTTTTCCTCCAGCTGCGCTCCATTTTTTGGGCTGCTCTCTTTAGGGTGCGAGTATGCTCATTATACCATGGTGTCAAACTGTTTTCCTTAACCTTCCTTAAGAGTAAAGGAGCAACTGTATTTAAAGTGCTAGAAAAGAGAGAGTCCATAGTTTTTGTTACATCATCAAGTTGTTCTGAGGTTTTGGATATGCTAAGGAATTTGGATACATCAGGAAGATAACTTAAAAAGTAGTCTTTTGTGGTAGAAGTGATGGTTCTTCGATACTTGTAACAAGAAGTAGAATTTACAATTTTGGCTATATGAAGTGTACACACAACTAAATAATGATCTGAGATATCATCACTTGGCTGAATAATTTCAACACTATCAACATCAATTCCGTGTGACAGTATTAAATCTAGAGTATGATTTCGACAATGAGTAGGTCCTGAAACATGTTGTCTAACACCAATAGAGTTCAGAATGTCTATAAATGCTGATCCCAATGCATCTTTTTCATTATCGACATGGATATTAAAATCAACAACTATTAAAACTTTATCTGCAGCCAGAACTAACTCGGATGTAAAATCACCAAACTCGTTAATAAAGTCTTTATGGTGGCCTGGTGGCCTGTATACAGTAGCCAGTACAAACATAACAGGGGATTTATCAGTAATATTGGTTTCTCTGGATAATGTTATATGAAGCACCATTACTTCAAACGAGTTATACTTGAAGCCTGCCCTCTGAGAAATCCTGAAACGTTGTTATAAATTGAAGCAACTCCTCCCCCTTTGCCTTTTAGACGCGGCTCATGTTTATAACAGTAATCTTGGGGGGTGGACTCATTTAAAATAATGTAATCATCAGGTTTTAGCCAAGTTTCTGTCAAACAGAGCACATCTATATTATGATCAGTTATCATATTATTTACAAAAAGTGTTTTCGTAGAAATGGATCTGATATTCAATAAGCCAATCTTTATCATTTGTTTATCCATATTGCATTTGTTTTTTATTTGTTGAACCTCAATTAAATTGTTAACCTTAACTTGGTTTGGACGTTTTTTGTATTTTCTAGTTCGGGGAACAGACACAGTCTCTATAGTGTGATATCTAGGTGAAAGAGTCTCTATATGCTGAGAATTAGCTGACCTCTGTGACGGGAGGCAGCTAGCAGACGGTCGGTTTAGCCAGTCTGTCTGCTTCCTGACCTGGACCCCAGTTAGTCAAGTATAAACACTAAGACTATGTGCCATATTTCTAGACAGAAGAGTGGCGCCACCCCAGGACGGATGAAGACCATCTCTTTTAAACAGGTCAGGTCTGCCCCAAAAGCTCGTACAATTGTCTATGAAACCTATGTTATTCTGTGGGCACCACTTAGACATCCAGCCATTGAGTGATGACAATCTGCTATGCATCTCGTCACCACGGTAAGCAGGGAGGGGACCAGAGCATATTACAGTGTCTGACATCATGCTTGCAAGTTCACACACCTCTTTAATGTTATATATCACACAAATCCTGCTCTTCTATAAGCTTTCTTATAGCATGTTGAGAAGCTAGATGTGGCTCTTTATGTTTCCTATCCATTTCATCATTTGCTGTACAATTAAATTCTCCTCCCACAAATATGAACTCTTCCTCTTTACAGTTTGACAAAATATTACTTAATTTCTCAAACATAACAACCCCTTCAGGACCGACAACAGGAGCCATACACATTTATGAAAACTAAAACCATTTTTTCAAATTTTGCTGTTATTTTCATTAGATATCCATCAACAACATGTTCTGTCTCGTATGAAATTGGTTTAAAGTTTTTCTTAAAAAGTACAGCTAAACCACCACTACAGTGATTTTTGTGGCTTAAAATAATCGACCCACCCCATTCCATTAACCATTCGTTCTCATTAATAACATCAATATGAGTTTCCTGAACCAGCATTACATCAATTTTCTTTTGTTCAATCAGTTCATAAAGCATTGCTCTTTTCTTGCTGTCCCGTGCACCATTCAAGTTAAGTGTGCCCAGTGGTATCTTACTCATAAAAAAGTAATATATGCACACCAGTAACAAACATCTCAAAAAACGAGAAGAGAAGCTTAGACTGGTTCTAATTCATCGGTTAAAAAATTTAGTTTTAACTTTTGTACAAATGTTTCTCAGCCTAAAGACTTCTTGTTCAGTGAAGGCTCCACCCTCCTTCATTAAAGCCTTGGTAGAATTTATAAACAGCTCACGATCTGGGAAGTAATCCTCTACATTTACCATTTACCATTTAACATTAAATTTTGTCCAAAACGTAAGCACTGTGGCCAGTTCGCTTCTGTGAAGCTGAGCTCACAGAGTCTGATGATTCCCAATCACTATCCATAACAGACTCCTCAACATTACTCGACTCTGAGTCCACCTCGCTTACATCAACAGCTGCTCCAGTGGCTTTCTGAATAGCCCTGTTTTCTTTTGCTTTAGTCTTAGTTTTCCTTTTTAATACCGGTGTTTTAAAAATACTCTGATCTTCTGTCATGTCAACATCCACAGCATACTCTAATAAAGCCTGCTCACTGGCCTCAGAAACATCACCTTCATGCACAATTTCATTTGCGGCCACACTCTCATTTTTATTGCTTTCACGATCATCACTTCCACTTTTTTCAACACAAGATACTGTATTGCTTGTTTGTGCATGATTATGCATTTTGCTTGTATTGTGCTCTGCATTTTTCTCAGGGCACACGCGTATCACGTGACCTTCTTGTGCACAAAAAAAAAAAAAACTTCATCGAATCTGAGGTAGCAAAAATAACAAAGAAAATTGTCAATCTTAAACCTCATTGCAAAATTAAGCTCTTCATTCTGGTTATTCAAGATCATGTGCACCTGTCTCCGAAAAGATACAACGCTCTAAAAAATGCTGGGTTGTTTTTTCAACCCAAATGCTGGGTTGAGCCCGCTGGATAGGACTTTGGAATGTTTTAACCCAAGTTTGGGTTGAAAATTGTTCTCCGTTTTAACCCAGTGGGACTGGGTTGAGAACGCGTACGTGAAGGAGAACACACACGTCACGTTAAGATCGTATGTCTCCAGTGCGAGAAGCAACCATTTTCTCAGCGTGAAAGAAGCGAGAAGCGAGTGAAAGACTATGGTAAATAAATATTCAAAATGTAAAGTTATCATTTATTGTTTACCCGGTTGTATGAAAGGCTGAAACAAAAAGTTACGTTATATATATAAAAAAAAAAAAAAAAACGGAGGCGGTTTTTGCCTCAGACACGGAGGTCTTAACGGCATCATTTAACTTTACTGAACGGAAGAGGTCATTTTAATATAACGTCCGTGAATGTATTTTGTCATATTTACATAAGATTTTACATTATCTGTACTTTTTGAGGTGTTAATAGACGGTTATGATCACTTACACTCGTGTTAATTTGTCTTTTTTTTCGCGGTTAAACTGAATGTAGGTTAATCTCCTAAAGGAAACGCGATTGTGTAGTAAAGACTAGCATAATTATTTTGAGGCTGTTGAAGTGGTAACTGTTAAAAGTATGTTTTACATGTAATATTTCAGACTTGTCGAGCTCCTGTCTGTCCTCACGCCGAGTGTTAAAGACGCCAGCTACCATTGAAAATGAATGACTTCCGGTAACTTTGGAAGCTCAAGTCAAGATCACGTGGCGTTGTCAAACACAGTAAAGTTAGTTTTAGGTTTGATATTCGTTGGATATTCGCCAAGATTTGCTTTAGGGACCGTTGCAAATTAACCTCTCAAAGTCCAAATGAAGTTTTTTTTTTTTTTTTTTTTATGTTCCAAAGGTTGTAGTACATTTGTAGTTAAAAGACTCAATTACCACAGGTGAAATTTTGCCAATATCTCCCTACTGTATGTACATTACATAATTATTCTTAGAAAACAATTACTGTAATTAACCATGAGGCTATTTTTATGTTCCAAAAGTTGTAGTACATTTGTAGTTACAAGACTGACTTATTGCAGGTGAAAGTTTGCCGATATCCCCCTTACTGTATGTACAGCACATAATTAATCCAGGAAAACAATTACTGTAAATCACCAAAAGGGTTTTTTCATGTTTCAAATGTTGTAGTACGTTTGTAGTTACAAGACTGACTTACTACAGGTAATTTTTTGTGAATATATAACTTATTGTATGTACAGTATATAATTATTCTTCAAAAACAATTATTGTAATTGACTAAAAGAGTTTTTTCATGCTCCAAAGGTTGTAGAATGTTTGTTGTAACAAGACTGACTTACTACAGGTGAAACTTTGACAATATCTTCCTTACTGTATGTACAGTACATAATTATTCTTTGAAAATCAAATACTGTAAATCACCAAAAGGTTTTTTTTTTCATGTTCCAAAGGTTGTTGCATGTTTGTAGTTACAAGAGTGACTTACTACAGGTGAAATTTTGCCTATATCTTCATTGTATGTACAGTACATAATTAATCTTAGAAAAACAATTACTGTAAATCACCAAAAGGGTTTTTTCATGTCCCAATGGTTGTTGTACATCACTAGTTACAAAACTAACTTACTACAAGTGTAATTTTGCTATTATATCCCTTAATGTATGTACAGTACACAATCAATCTTCAAAAAATTACTGTAATTGACCAAAATGTTTTTGTAGTACATTTGTAGTAACAAGACTGACTTACTATAGGTGAAAGTTTGCCAATACCTCCCTTAATGTACATACAGTTAATTATTCCTAGTAAACAATTACTGTAATTGCTCAAAAGTGTTTTTCTCCAAAGGCTGTAGCACATTCCTATTGATTAGACTGACTTATTACAAGTACAATTTTGCCAATATCTCCCTTACTGTATTTACAGTACATAACTAATCTTAGAAAATATTATTGTAATTGATCAAAAGGGTTTTTTATGTTCCAAATTTTGTAGTACATTACTAGTGACCAGACTGGCTCATTACTAGGGTCAATTTGCCAATATCAGCTTTACTGTACCATACATAATTATTCTTAGAAAACAATTACTGTAATTCGCCTCAAGGGTTTTTTATGTTCCAAAGGTTGCATTACAAACCTTGTGGCCAGACTGACTTAATACAGGGAACATTTTGCCAAAATCCCCCTTACTGTCCATGCAATACTTATTGATGTAAATAAATCAATTACTGTAATTCAACAAATGGGTTTTTTATGTTCCAAAGGTTGTACAGTAGTACGTTCCTAGTGGCCAGACTGACTTACAACAGGTGAAAGTCTGCCATTATCACCCTTACTATACATATAGTGTCACAGTGTCTGGGTTGTGTTCCCTGGGGTTCCACTAGATGTCCTCCTTTCTCACAGTGTCTGTCACCATATCACTTCCTGTTCCCTTATTTGGTCACCTTCCTCCTTGTTGTGTAATTGATTGTTCCCCACCTGTCTCCTGTTCCCTCATTATCCTGTGTATTTCTACCCGGTCTGTCTGAGTCTGTGTTACGGAGTCCTTGTTTAATGTTTGAAAGTTTATTCATGTCCGTCGCATCATGCCTTGACTTGCCTTGTCTTGTCTTTGTGTCTTGTTTATGTTGGTTTTGAATATTCTGGTTTTGACCCTGCCTGGACTGTTTACCCCTTTGGATTATCCCTTAATAAATGACTTCCCTGCAATTGGTTCCCTCTCCGTGTTTTCCAGTACACCGATCGTGACAGAAGGACTCAGCGGTATGTCGTTTTTCCGTTCCCCAGCCAAGATGGCGGATAGGCGAGCCAAGTATCTTAGGTTAACCACCCTCCGCCAAGAGGGCAATTAAGTGGGTGCCCTGGCTCAGGTGTTCTGGTCCCTGGCCGAGGGCATGGGCTATAACGATGCGGCCCTTAAGGACTATTTTAATGACGGGCTGTGTCTCAGGAGGAGATGGCGCAGTTAGAGACACTGGAATTCTGGTAATTCGTGTGTTACCTGCAGCATCGGTGTTGGTGGGATGCCCCAGCCACTCCTGTCTCTTCCGGCGGGGTGGTCGTCAGCCCAGCACCACTGCCCAGGATGGCTACCAGCCAGTCGCCACAGCACAAGATGGCCGCTAACCCAGCGCCAATGCCCACATTGGCCACCGGTCCAACGCCACAGCCCAAGATGGCCGCCAGCCTAGCGCCACAGCACAAAATGGCCGTGAGTCCAGCGCCACCGCACTAGATGGCCGCTAACCCAGCGCCAATGGCCAAAAAACCGCTGCACAGGATGACAGTCACAGCTGACCCTCTGGAGTCGAGTCAGGTTCCAGTGAACTCTCCAGAGTCGAGTCAGGTTCCAGTTGACCCTCCAGAGTCGAGTCAGGTTCCAGTTGACCCTCCAGAGTCGAGTCAGGTTCCAGTTGACCCTCCGGAGTCAAGTCAGGTTCCAGTTGACCCTCCGGAGTCGAGTCAGGTTCCAGTTGACCCTCCGGAGTCGAGTCAGGTTCCAGTTGACCCTCCAGAGTCGAGTCAGGTTCCAGTCGACCCTCCGGAGTCGAGTCAGTTCCAGTGAACTCTCCAGAGTCGAGTCGAGTCGAGTCAGGTTCCAGTGAACTCTCCAGATCTTCTGGAGTCCAGTAAAGACACCAGGGGATTACCAGAGTTTTGTAGTCCCGTTGGTCCGGCTGCACGGATGTCTGCTCCGCCTTGGGGGGCTCTGGTCCTGACCACATGGCTGTGGTGGTCTTCTGCTTCGACCTGGGGGGCTTCCGCCCTGACTACACAGTTGTGGTGGTCTCGCACTCCGCCCTGGAGGGCTCTGGCTTCGACCACATGGCTGTGGTGGTCTTCTGCTCCGCCCTGGGGGGCTTCTGTCCTGATCTCACGGTTGTGGTGTTCTTCTGCTCCGCCCTGGGGGGCTTCCGCCCTGACCACTCGGTAGTGGTGGTCTTCTGCTCCACCCTAGTGGGCGCCACATGATGTCCTTCATGGACTTCTGTTTTGTGTTCTTGGTTTCTGTTATGTTTCTGTCTGTTCCCCTCAGTTAGTCACATAAATATGTATAAATACAAATGTAAGTATTTAAATTTAAACGTGTGTGTATTTATATATACACAAATATATTACACTCATAACTGGGAATTCATATTACAGTTGAAAATGAAAATTTTACAATTTGAAAATCTAGAAACATATCACATAACATAGCATACCAACATATTTACAACAAGTTTAATTTTATAATATGTATTACTTTATCCCTGGGTTATATTTTTGAATTCCACTTTTTTTCACTCATTTTTGATTCCCAAATTTAAAGTCCTCATCTACAGTTGCTGAACTGAAGCTGCTGAAGTTTATTTTCCTGACATTATTATAGAAACGTCTTAAGAAATTCCCTTTTGCTGTTGCTTTAAGCTCTATTATACTACTTTATGAAAATGTTAATGTGGTTTTGTCTGAAGCTTTGTGCTCTTATCCATGTAGAAATGAAAAATAAATAAATAAATACATAAAGAGAATAATTTGTATGGGTATTTCTCTTAAGTGTGGCACCCATTCTCAAGACAACATTCTTCAGATGTTAAAAAAAACAACTGGAAACTGCTACAAAATCAGTGCACACAACTGCTTCAAAAGTTATTTGCTATTAAGTACTTTGCAACTGACAAAATAGCAACTGGAAATACCTGGAAATTCATATTATAATAAAAAAACAGCATAAATCAGTGATGATCCTAACATAAATACATGTAAAGAGTTTGTGTGGTTAAGATTAATTTTCATTTATATACTTACTGAATTACGCTTTCCAGTGAATAGGGTTTCATCAGTGGATGAGAACAAGAGTGTGTTCATCAGTCTCTGTAACATCAGAACAGGATTTACACATTACTGATGATTGATGATCAAACTGAGGCACCTATTAACAATAGTTTGCCTTGTAAGTTATCCAACATTTTTTTAATCAAAATATCAACACTAGTAAAATGTAAATTAACTCGTTTCAATTACTTAAAATTTTGTAACTTTATATCATTAAATTACTTAACGAAGCCGTCTGTAGAAAGCAGCCTTAACACGCTGAGGCACAGCCTTTGATCGATAATGATTATTAAACATATTTTTTTAACTCAATTTACAAAATAGTCTCATCAGTTTACAATGTGTAAAACTTTAACAAATCAGTCGTTTACTTGGATTATGTTAAACAAGTACACGTTAACCACAATGAACAGCATTTATCCATAAGGTACTTACACTTCAAAACAGCGGCGTCACGATCCTCAGATTTTCCGTTATTTTCGAATAAGAGTATGACGAGCCCTCCCGGTGCCTCATGGGATAGAGAAGTGTCCATCCTATGCATACTACGGAATTCGGCCGGAAGTAGTAGGCCATCCGGGTACATCTCGCCTACTGTTTTTCGAATACTGAGAATTCGGACATACTACTTGCTTCGCATACTGTTTTTCGCCTACTATATAGTATGGAAGTATGCGATTTCGGACGCGGCTTAGGGGTATTTCGTACTGCTTGGCGGGAAAGTAACATATCCTACAGAAAAGCATTAAAAACTGCTAGATCGGATTACGTTTCTTCTCTTTTAGAAGAAAACAAACATAACCCCAGGTATTTATTCAATACAGTGGCTAAATTAACGAAAAATAAAGCCTCAACAAGTGTTGACATTTCCCAACACCACAGCAGTAATGACTTTATGAACTACTTACTTCTAAAATCGATACTATTAGAGATAAAATCGCAACCATTCAGCCGTCAGCTACAGTATCACATCAGACAGTGCACTATAGACCCCCTGAGGAACAGTTCCACTCATTCTCTACTATAGGAGAGGAAGAATTGTATAAACTTGTTAAATCATCTAAACCAACAACATGTATTTTAGACCCTATACCATCTAAGCTCCTAAAAGAGGTGCTTCCAGAAGTCATAGGTCCTCTTTTGACTATTATTAATTCCTCATTGTCATTAGGATATGTCCCCAAAACTTTCAAACTGGCTGTTATTAAGCCTCTCATAAAAAAAAAAAAAAACTTGACCCCAAAGAACTAGTTAATTATAGACCAATCTCGAATCTCCCTTTTCTGTCCAAGATACTAGAAAAGGTGGTATCCTCACAATTATATTCCTTCTTAGAGAAAAATGGTATATGTGAGGATTTCCAGTCAGGATTTAGACCGTATCATAGTACTGAGACTGCTCTCCTTAGAGTTACAAATGATCTGCTCTTATCATCTGATCGTGGGTGTAACTCTCTATTAGTTTTATTGGATCTTAGTGCTGCGTTTGACACAATTGACCACAGCATTCTTTTGCATAGACTTGAACACTTTGTTGGCATCAGTGGAAGTGCATTAGCATGGTTTAAATCGTACTTATATGACCGCCATCAGTTCGTAGCAGTGAATAAAGATGTATCATATCGATCACAAGTGCAGTATGGAGTACCTCAAGGCTCAGTACTAGGGCCGCTACTCTTCACGCTTTATATGTTACCCTTGGGAGATATCATCAGGAAACATGGTGTTAGCTTTCACTGTTATGCTGATGATACTCAGCTCTATATTTCTTCGCGGCCTGGTGAAACACACCAATTTGAAAAACTAATGGAATGCATAGTCGATATAAAAAATTGGATGACGAGTAATTTCTTACTGCTAAATTCAGAAAAAACAGAGGTGTTAATTATAGGACCTAAAAACTCTGCTTATAATAACCTAGAACACTGTCTAAGACTTGATGGTTGCTCTGTGAATTCTTCGTCATCAGTTAGGAACCTAGGTGTGCTATTTGATCGCAATTATTCCTTAGAAAGCCACGTTTCTAGAATTTGTAAAACTGCATTTTTCCATCTCGAAAAAATATATCTAAATTACGGCCTATGCTCTCAATGTCAAATGCAGAAATGTTAATCCATGCATTTATGACTTCAAGGTTAGATTATTGTAATGCTTTATTGGGTGGTTGCTCTGCACGCTTAGTAAACAAACTACAGCTAGTCCAAAATGCAGCAGCAAGAGTTCTTAATAGAACCAGGAAGTATGACCATATTAGCCCGGTCCTGTCATCGCTGCACTGGCTCCCTATCAAACATCGTATAGATTTTAAAATATTGCTTATTACTTTTAAAGCCCTGAATGGTTTAGCACCTCAGTATTTGAATGAGCTCCTTTTACATTATACTCCTCTACGTCCGCTATGTTCTCAAAACTCAGGCAATTTGATAATTACCTAGAATATCAAAATCAACTGCGGGCGGCAGGTCCTTTTCCTATTTGGCGCCTAAACTCTGGAATAACCTACCTAACATTGTTCGGGAGGCAGACACACTCTTGTAGTCTAAATCTAGATTAAAGACCCATCTCTTTACCCTGGCATACACTTAACATACTAGTATGCTTTTAAAATCCAAATCTGTTAAAGTATTTTTAGGCTGCATTAATAAGGTAAACTGGAACCGGAAACACTTCACATAACATGTACCTTCTACATCATTAGAAGAATGGCATCTATGCTAATATTTGTCCGTTTCTCTTTTGTTCCGAGGTCACCGTGGCCACCAGATCCAGTCTGTATCCAGATCAGAGGGTCACTGCAGTCACCCGGATCCAGTACGTATCCAGACATGATGGTGGATCAGCACCTAGAAAGGACCTCTACTGCCCTGAAAGACAACAGAGACCAGGACAAATAGAGCCCCAGATACAGATCCCCTGTAAAGACCTTGTCTCAGAGGACCACCAGGATAAGACCACAGGAAACAGATGATTCTTCTGCACAATCTGACTTTGCTGCAACCTGGAATTGAACTACTGGTTTCGTCTGGTCAGAGGAGAACTGGCCCCCCAACTGAGCCTGGTTTCTCCCAAGGTTTTTTTTTTCTCCATTCTGTCACCAATGGAGTTTCGGTTCCTTGCCGCTGTCTCCTCTGGCTTGCTTAGTTGGGGTCACTTCATCTACAGCGATATCATTGACTTGATTGCAAATAAATGCACAGACACTATTTACACTGAACATAGATGACATAACTGAATTCAATGATGAACTGCCTTTAACTATCATTTTGCATTATTGACACACTGTTTTCCAAATGAATGTTGTTCAAGTGTTTTGACGCAAGGTATTTTGTTTAAAGCACTATATAAATAAAGGTGATTGATTGATAAAATCCTATTTGTCAATTACAGTAATGGTTTTGAAGGTTAATTATGTACTGCATGCACAGCAAGGCTGATATTTGCAACCTCGCACCTGTAGTAAGTCAGTCTTGTAACTACAAACGTACTACAACCCTTGGAACATAAAAACCCCATTTAATGAATTACAGCAATTGTTTTTTTTAACAATAATTATGTACTGTGTGTACAGTAAGGTAGATGTTGGCAAACGTTCACCTGTAGTAAGTCACTCTTGTAACTACAAACATACTACTGTCAGGGTTTTGGGTAGAGGGATGAGGCGAGGACTCAAAGATGCAGAGAGAAGGGCTCTTTAATAGCAATAAAAATAAAACAAACAAACAAACAAAAACTACCCCGTGGGGGAAAACAGACTAACTTGACTGGGCAAGGCAAGGCAAGGCAAGGCAAGGCAAGGCATACACAGACAAAGATTCGACGCCGAACTCGCAACCAGACTGCAAACACAAGGGCAATAAATAGGGAACTAATGAGGAGGTTAACGAGGGAACACGTGTGGGGAAAATTATATCAATAATCAGGTAACAAGATGGGAGGGGTCAAGACAATTGACGAGAGCACATGGCACATAGGAACGAAGACAAAAGCCATGTGCTCACACAAAACAAAAAACACAAGCACATGGCCAGCAAACCAATCGCAAGCCATGTGCTCGAATCGGACACAAACACGCAGCTAATGAGCAAGCTCATAACCCGCGTGTTCACACAAGACAGCACGCAGCCAGTAAAACCTAAGCTGCGTGCGACAGCACAAGACAAAATATAACAAGCACACAGCCGATAACTCGAGCTGTGTGCAACAATGCCACAATAAAACAGAACATGGAGCGCGAGTGCTCGGTCCCCGACACGAAACCGAAACTCAGCAAGACATGAGTGCCGGGATCCGAACACCACGCTCCAACATGAAACAGGACACGCAGACAAGAGCGCACAGCTCGAGCGGTCTCGAAGCCGCGCACTCACATGAAAACAATGACAGGAGGAGAGTATCAGGGCTCTGTCACAAAACATGAAAACCACTAGACTGAAGTGACAGAACCCTGACACCAACATGAAACAGGACACGCAGACAAGAGCGCACAGCTCGAGCGGTCTCGAAGCCGCGCACTCACATGAAAACAATGACAGGAGGAGAGTATCAGGGCTCTGTCACAAAACATGAAAACCACTAGACTGAAGTGACAGAACCCTGACAACTACAACCTTTAGAACATGAAAAAACCCTTTTGGTGATTTACAGTAATTGTTTTTCAAATAATAATTATGTACTGTACGTACAATAAGGAAGATATTGTCAAAATTTCACCTGTAGTAAGTCAGTCTTGTTACAACAAACATTCTACAACCTTTGGAACATGAAAAAACCCTTTTGGTAATTTAAAGTAATTGTTTTTAAAAATTATTATGTACTGTACGTACAGTAAGGGAGATATTGGCAAAATTTCACCTGTAGTAAGTCAGTCTTGTAAATACAAACGTACTACAACCTTTGGAACATGAAAAAACTCTTTTGGTGATTTACAGTAATTGTTTTTTAAAGAATAATTATGTACTGTACGTACAGTAAAGGAGAGATTTGGAAACTTTCACCTGTAGTAAGTCATTCTTTAAACTACAAACGTACTACTACATTTTCAACATGAAAAAAAACCCTTTTTTGATGATTTAAAGTGATTGTTTTTTAAGAATAATTATGTACTGTATGTACAGTAAGGGAGATATTGGCAAACTTTCACCTGTAGTAAGTCTGTCTTTAAACTACAAACATACTACAACATTTGGAACATAAAAACACCCGTTAGGTCAATTACAGTAATTATTTTCTAAGAATAATTATTTACTGTATATACAGCAAGGGAGATATTGGCAAAATTTCACCTGTAGTAATTCAGTTTTGTAACTACACATGTCCTACAACCTTTGGAACATTAAAAAAACTGGTAACACTTTAGAATAAGGTTCCATTAGTTAATGTTAGTTAATGTATTAATTAACATGAACAAACAATGAATAATACATTTATTACTGTATTTATTCATCTTCGTTAATGTTAGTTAATGAAAATACAGTTATTCATTGTTAGTTCATGGTAATTCACAGTGCATTAACTAATGTTAACAAGCACAACTTTTGATGTAAATAATGCATTAGTAAATGTTGAAATTAACATGAACTAAGACTTATAAATGCTGTAGAAGGATTGTTCTTGCTTAGTTCATGTTAACAAAAGTAGTTAACTAACATTAACTAATGGAACCTTATTCTAAAGTGTTACCAAAAAACTTTTGGAGAATTATATATTTTTAAGAAAATAGCTTGTGTACTGTACATACAGTAAGGGATATAATGTCTGTAGCGACACGATTAAATATTTTCAGTCAGTTTGCCCACAACGCATTTACTGTGGCATTGAAAACATAATTTGTATTAATTATTGGACTTACTGAGAGGTAAATTTGCAGACGGTCAATTTACATTTGAACTTCTCACGTGAACTTTCCGCCTAATTCACAACACGTGCGTACGCACATGAGCTTGTTCTTGAACTCGTTCTTCTGTTAGTGAATTTGGAGTCTTCTAAATGAGCGCCCGCGTGCACGAGGTCAGTAATTAGCATAATTCACGCCCAAACCAGCTCCATATAAGGGCTTTCCACAACGAGGCACTTGTACAGAGAAAGACAATTATGGCACCGAAACAAAAGACAAAGAAAAATAACTTTAACGATAACGAACGTGAGGTTTTGCTGTCGGAGGTGGAAGCCAGGAACATTTTTTTATTTATAAGTGTATCCACTGGCATAACGGGCAGAGGTAAAAAAGAAGCATGGGTTATAACACAGGCTTGAAAATAAGGTGGTATAGGGTGAGAGCGGTTGGTGATGTGGCTTAGGTGTGGTTCCAGTGAGCTGCATAAATCAATGAGGACTTCTCTGGGCAACCTAAAGCGACTGAACAGCCATTCGTCACTCTCCGCGAACATATCTGTGCGCTCTCTAAAGATGCGCTCTCTCATTAAGCCGCCTTTCCACTGCACACGACATTCCGACACGATTGTCGCATTTCTCCCTCTAGCGGCAGTCGCGCAGAACTTTCAAACTGGTCGTGCAGCAACCGTCACCTTGGCATATTCACCATATTCACCATCATACTTTTAATAAACATAGTTAATTTATGAATGCATCGTCACAAATCAGGTGACCCCCAAAATAAAAACAGTAGGTTTTATGGGGCTAATCAACGTAAATAATGGTTTAATAATTATTAAATAATTATTTCTGCCATAAGTATTATAAACCACCATTTTACAGAAATAGTGTTTAAAGGATAATGTTAACAAAATATTGGTAATTCTGACCTCGCACCGATAGTTTTGATTAGAATACATCACATCCGGTCGGGCGTTCGCATACGGTCTAGTCGCAGAAGTTCAAATATTTGAACGTATCCGAAGCTCAAATCGGATCCGAAATTTCCGCGTACGCATGTGATCGGAACTCCACGCAGCTCCCGCATTACTTTCCATTGGAAATGAATGACTTCCGGTCTGTCGCTTGTCGTTCGTCGGAGACAGTGGAAAGGCGGCTTTAGAGCACACGCCGCGATGTCTTCAAGCAGTACCAAGTGTGCCATGCCTCTAAACACAAGATGAGACACATTAATCACCGTTTATATAAGGATAGATCAGGTGATTGTTGTTTGGACCTCTTATATATATATATATATATATATATATATATATATATATATATATAAAATTGGAACTGTAATTCTAATTTATCAATAACATCTAATTATATAGGGTTCTTAACACATGCTTATAAGGCTCCGGTTGTACATGATTATTGCGTACGTGTGGTATAAGTTGTTCTTGAATCTTTTTGTACATTAGGATAAATTTTAGTAGGAAAGTTTTTGATGAATCATGATTTATTCGTGAAAACGTCCGTACGCACATTTCACGCAAAAATCTGTGCTTACGCATATTTAGTGAATGAGACCCAATGTTTGTTTTTTGTAGATATTAAAAACCAGAGACACGGGAGAGCATCATTCTTTTGAGATTTTATGCAAGTTATTTTTAGAAAATAAATGTTTCTGTTGTCTCCTGCGGGTTTACTTCACATTTTAATGCAACAACAGTGTGATTACGTGCTCATTCCATTAAAACCATTGATGTCTGTGTGTTTCATTGCAGATCTCAAACCAACTTTGGAGTTGTCTTGTCTGATTTGGAGAGTCATCATTCTTGGTATTCCCTCTTAAAGGTAAAGTTCACACTAAAAATCATTTACTTGCCCTCATGTCATTCCAAAACCTATAAGAATTAAATATATTGAAATTAATATATTTTTCATTTTCTCATAGTTTTGTTAATCCATTTATAGTCCAGATAATCAGTATTCTCAAGCCTCATAAATACAGAGTTATTGTAGAATTAATTCCGATATATATATATATATATATATATATATATATATATATATATATATATATATATATATATATATATGAATGAATCTTAAATTATATGATAGCAAACATGTGTGTTCAAAATAAAATATTGTTCTCCCAGACTAGCAATGGAGGACAAAAATTAAGAGAATATTAAATATATTCATTTGTTTTCCAAAAATGAGCAGAGTTTGTATGAGTCTGGAACAACATGGGGAGATTAAATTAGGACCATTTTCATTAATTGGTAAATTAACCCTTAGAAGAGCAGCCATCTACGTACATGAACATTTGTGAGGTATGTGAATGTCATGACTGTTTTAATGTTTCAGTAAAGATTTATGAAAGCAATATTTATTCAAACAATATCATCTGCTCTCACACTAGTGCTGCTATTATAGCCTTCTGGAGCACTGTGGTGGACCGAGACATTAAACAACCTCACAAAGTGTTGAAACTTTAACACAGATTATTTACCTATCCTTACAGATGTGAATACACCTCTACCTGAAAATGGATAGAGTTTAATTCAATGTTTTCTTTTTTTCATGAAAATTGACAGTGTGGGATGATCTGTATTCATGGACTATGAAACAAACTGTAAGTGTATAATTTGTAAAAACAATGTTAAATGCTTGTTCTGTGTTGTTTAGTAGAAGAGTTTACACTGTCTTTCATACACATGCTCACATTCTCTCTCTCACACACACACGCGTCTGTTAAATGTTATAATATCAGAGATAATGTTGTGGTTTATTTGTGTACGGTCATGCCAGAATAGTTGGTAAAGAACCTAACTAATGTAAATTTATTGTATAATAGTGTTTTTGTATATTATTTATTATAACCCTAACCCTAACCCTTTATATAATAGAACAAAGTCCAATATGATCTTAAGTTATATTCAACAAATGTTCAATGCTTTATGAACTCGGTAGCTGTTAATGCCATACTTTTCTGCATTTCTTTTTACATGTTACTTTTTGACTTTACTCTTGTTTTTAATAAATATTTTCCTTTTGATAATTATTATTTGTGTGTAAAACTGATATTTAAAATGAACAATATTTGTAAGTTTAATACCTAGCTCAATTTGGGTTAATTTTAACGTAGCAAGCGTTTCCCACATCCTTAAGGCCAATTTATACTTCTGCGTTGGGTGCGTGTAGTAGGTACGGTGTAGCATACGAATTGACGTGTACCATACGTCATACCCTATGCCGTACCCTGACGCGCACCTCCTCAAAAATGTAACTACGCGTCGCAACGTCGCGGACCGCAAGATCTGTGATTGGTCGGCTTGGTAGTATCACGTTTCCTCCTACGCATTTCCGGAATGATCTTCTGCACTCTGGACCGCTCGCCATTTTTTAATTCCGAAATTCAGTGAAGAGCCAACATGGAAAAGTACCAAGTGACCGAGCGATTAATTGAAGAAGTGAGGAAATGCAGCCATCTGTATGACTCCTCTTTGGGAGATTACAAAGACTGCCAGATGGCAGTGAATTCGTGGAGGGAGATTTCCTCCAACGTCGGTTTAGATGTAGCGGAGGGCATGAAGATGGAAGGACTCTCGAGACAAATACATTCGTCTCTGTAAAAAAACTAGCCACAAGGGGATCCAGGAGGGGAAAAAATCCCAGCGTTTTATTTATTCCTATCTTGGATGGCACCTCATGTCAAACATCGGCTTACGGAGTCAAACTTTGACGATAAGGTAAATAATGCACGTCCTTTTATGTACCTCTATTGTGTTTCGGTTAATAGGTTGTAATTATATGTAATGGGTTGTATTTACATAATATAATAGATTGTAATTTTATTTGGCTTACAGAAAATAGAAATGCAACAATTTAGCATTTGCAATGTATGAATATGCAGTTATTATAGCTCTATCTATCTATGAATTAACAATGAATGCATAATATTTTATATATAACTTATACTATTTGATATTTCTTTCATAATCACAGGATGGGACTGATACCAGCTCAAACTCCACTGTTTACCGGATGTGAGACCTCCAGCCAACAGCGATGATGACCAATTACCAAGTGGTAGCCCCCATCACCAGCCATCTCTTCCGTCCCCCAGTCCAAGAATGGCACAAAAAAGGAAGAGAAAAGAAAAAGATGACTGGGTCCAAATGCAGGTTGCTCGGTTGGAGGCTCAGTTGGAGGACTGGCGGGTGGAGCTTCAACAGAGACTGTGTCAAGGCAATGATGAGAGCAACCGGTTTGGACAAACTGTTGCAGATATGCTACGAAGGGTGCCGGAGGACCACAGAGCGCAGGTAATGTTCGACGTGTCAACTTTTTGAGTGGCAGCAAGAAAAAATAAACAATTGTGCCTTCTTTGACAACGTTCAACCTTTTAATTCTGCGCATATGGAAATGCACTGTATCAGCAGTTTGCTTGTTTTATTTTTTGTATATAGTTTGCACTTTTGCATCCATTAATATGTATCTTGTTTTACTATTTGTGGAGGGTATAAACTTTGCACATTTTTGTATATAGTATGCACTTTAGCTTTATTTATTGTCTGTTCACACCAATTCATGCAGGTTATACGGTAGTTTGCATAATTTGTGAAGTTTCTCTTTTGCATCTATTTTGAATAATAATTGTAGATCATTGCACATTAATACATTGCACTGTCATGCTCATGTTTGTATATAGTTTGCACTTTTTATTTAAAAAAAATACTGCCGTTTCCAAAAAATTTTGAAGGTTATTGCAAATAAACATTAACATATAGTTGCACATGTGTCTGTGTTTGCTCCTTTGCATCTATTTTTAATATACAATTCAAGACCATTGCACCTGTTTTTTACATTAAACAATTTGTGTATATAGTTTGCCAATTATGTTGGTTCCTGCTGTATGCATATTTTATGGTTCAGGTTACAGTAAATTAAGATCTTACAGTTAATTTATTTGTATGGTTTGCTCTTTTGCATCTATTTAATGTAAACAATTATAGACCATTGCACCTTTACATGATGTATTATTATACACATAGTTCGACCATTTGTATGTATAGTACAAACTTTAAAAAAAAATCTATCCCTGCTGTTTTCAGATTGTATTGTGCAGGTTAATGTAAATAAAGGAACAATGACATGACTTTAAATCTGAGCTTTATTTAAATGGTTTCATGTCATTTATTGGTGCATTATATTTTACACCAATACAATTTACACAACAAGTTGATCAGGTAGGACAAGCATAGAAAATTCACCCTCTTTTCTGTCTCAACTTGTTCACGCAGCCTCGTTAAGCACATGCGAAATGAATTTGAACATTTTCTAAATACAGTAGTTTTCCTTCTGAAATAGACTGATAAAAAACACCCGCTCTGTTTTTTGAAACCCTGCAATTTAGTAATTTTAAACCATAAAAAAAGCAACCCGGCATGATAACCCAACTGGTTGGGTTAAAATAACTCAGCGTTGGGTTCGTCCCTTTTTGACCCAGCGCTGGGATGTCAAAATAACCCAAATTGGGTTGTTTTCAACCCAGCAGTTTTTAGAGTGAACGTGCTTCAGCTGTGGCGATTTAAAACCGAGTGGGATTTTCTTCATTTTTGACACAAGCTTTCCGTGTCTGGAAAATTCCCTTTCAATCATTTCATTTTTAATAAACGGCGGGACATTTAACAATACTATTCTTTTTGCCGGCTGCACCAGAGGCATGACTGGAGTGAATGAATGCAATCATGACCGACAACAGCAGCAACAGCGAGGATGCAGTCCTCGACTGAACAACGCTCTGCAGGTGCCGTGCCAGAGCGTTAAACTTTCCAAACTCGCGTGCTGAGATGCCGCCATAGCGATCAGTACACACTGACCGACGACGCTCCCCACAAACACCTACAAACTTTCCACTATTTACCTCGCAACAGATAGATAAAAAGATAGAAAACTCACTCGCACCGTAGAGCTCTGTAAAATTTTCAAGAATCTTGGAATATCAAAAGG
This sequence comes from Carassius auratus, assembly GCF_003368295.1. Lineage (NCBI taxonomy): Eukaryota > Metazoa > Chordata > Actinopteri > Cypriniformes > Cyprinidae > Carassius > Carassius auratus. The sequence continues at coordinate 8,571,343 of NC_039256.1, forward strand.
TTTGTAGGCCATACAGATATCCATAACTGCAGTTCTTCGTTTACATGTTAGCATGATTCAACAATAAACTAACTTTACACCCAGCGAATAATTTTTTCCTAACTCGCATTCATTAGGTCACAATTTACTTTCAAATGTTCACACCTGTAGTTAGTTGTATATGAAAACTTTTTTTAAATACTTACATCCACAGAGATGCATTTGCCGGACAGTGGCGTGGACAGCCCTGGTTTCAGTGGTGTAAGTAAAAAAAAATTGAAAAAATGCTGCATAAAATAAAAGGACAATAAAATACTTTTTAAAATTGCTTTTATTTCTAGACAGCAGCCACTGAACTCATAAGCCGTACAGTAAGTTGAGCTTTGTGCATGTGCATTTACACTGCGACTATTATATGATATGCAGTTTGACAGTCTGTTGAGTTGTGTTGTTCTGCAGGACAGTGAGCACACCTCCTCCGCTGACGAGTGGGTCCAGCGGGGCCCCAATCTTCCTCCTCTTTTCCCCCCTCATCCACCTCCTCATCCATCTCCTCCTCCTCCCATTTTACCTCCTTGGCAGAATATAGAAGATGTAATGGGAGTATTAGATGTAGCATTTAAACTCATTTGCAGCTGTCACTGTTTTGGTAATGTCCCCCTCCCCCCTATATTATTTTGCCAATGATTATTATTGATCATATAACATTATTACTGGTCTATACACATGTTTCTCTGAAAAGGAAACCTGAGACAATTTAAACTGATCTATTTTTATTATTTATTTTTCAATGTACACAATGTGCCAGGAGAAGGTTCTTGGGGGTCCCAACACATTAATAAATATCATTGTTATTATTGGTAATATACTTGCTGGATAGATTAATTAGAGTTGTGCAAAGAGACATACAGATATTCACAGAAGGTGCTAGAACTCTACTGGTCATACTTAGAAAGGAGAGGTTATTATGCGAGTATAGGAGAGCATTAGCCTAAGTGGATGTCCATGACATGCGGAGTCCCACAAGGGTCAATTCTAGCACCACTCTTGTTTAGGCTGTATATGCTCCCACTAAGTCAAATAATGAGAACCAAATTGCCTATCACAGCTATGCTGATAATACCCAGATTTACTTAGCCTTATCTCCAAATGACTACAGCCCCATTGACTCCCTCTGCCAATGCATTGATGAAATTTAATAGTTGGATGTGCCAGAACTTAAGTTATTGCATTTAGAAACAAGCATACCATGACTCGAGGGGTTAGACAACTAAAAATCAGGAATCTTGGTGTGATTCTGGAGACAGACCTTAGTTTCAGTAGTCATGTCAAAGCAGTTATAAAGTTAACTAAATCAGCATACTATCATTTAAAAAACATTGCAAGAATTAGATGTTTTGTTTCCAGTCAAGACTTGGAGAAACTTGTTCATGCATTTATCACCAGCAGGGTGGACTATTGTAATGGGCTCCTCTCCGGCCTTCCCAAAAAGAACATTAGACAGCTGCAGCTCATCCAGAACGCTGCTGCCAGGATTCTGACTAGAACCAGAAAATCTGAGCATATCACACCAGTCCTCAGGTCCTTACACTGGCTTCCAGTTACATTTAGGATTGATTTTAAAGTACTTTTACTTGTATATAAGTCACTAAATGATCTAGGACCGAAATATATTGCAGATATGTTCACTGAATATAAGCCTAACAGAGCACTCAGATCACTAGGATCGAGTCAGTTAGAAATACCAAGGGTTCACACAAAACAAGGGGGAGTCCTCCTTTAGTTACTATGCTGCCCGCAGTTGGAATCAGCTTCCAGAAGAGATCTGGGGCCTGTTCTTCGTACGTCGCTTATTACATCCAAGATGATATCATCGTGCTAATCATGATCCGGCTAATTGGGTTCTTCGAACACACCTGTTGTGTATGATTAGTATCACTGGATTGAGTTATCTGAGATAATTGCGCATTCATGTGTTGGCTTAAAAGGGGATATGTGTCGATACTCGAAACCATGATCAGCAGTGCAGCGATTGGCTGGTGGTAAGACGGCAATGTAATGACGTCATACAATTTAAAACGACACCTGATGAAAAACTTGACAAATTTCTGGACTTTTATAAGGAAACAGCCAAGCAAACAACACTACATAAATGTTATAATAGATACATGAAACCGATAATAGATACATATTTTTATTTTATTAGAATTTTTTTTTTTTCATGATTCCCAATTATTTAGATTCGCACATTTATAATAGTTGTGCAGTCTTTACATTTTAGGGTTAGGGTTAGGAACGAGGGGACTGATTTATTATCCTTTATTCACCAGTAACGATGGGCTTATAAAGGGGATGTGTCGATATTTGATCAATTATCGCTGAACTAAATGCACGCACATGGGTTATTCTGTTGTTGTTCTAACGCTAGTCAAAAACACATCACCCTAAATCTAAGCACTCTTTATGCATTGTGTACACTTGGTTTTCAATACCGTTTTTGCATCTAAGGATGTTTCCTCTAAAACATGATACTTCCAACTATAATTTTCTCTTCTGTGTTTTCCTATCAGGATAAGAAAATGATGGATTAGCATCTTGGAAGATGGCCCGGAACTGCCTTTTGAGGAGTCGACGATTGGTCGGCTGAATTCCTTAGAAAGGTTTGCAAGTGAAGAATTCCACAAACTGAAAGAAAGCAACAAAAGCCTCCGTGAGTCATTGGATGACCAGATGATCAGTGACATGGCTGCACTTAAGACCGAGCTCAGCGGCTTAAAATCACGCGTAGCAGACCAAGGCAAAGACAAAGCAAAAAGCTGTAAGGAAAGGGCAGTGGTGCTCCTGCCCACTCTGGAGGCCAGAAGAGACCAGCTTCCTCGGCCGAGTGTGCTCCTGAGGACAGAGAACGAAGCAGAGACGGTCCGAAGAGCTGGACGAGATCCTGGAGCCGTTCTGGCCAGAGAGATCAGATACATGAGAGAGGCTGACTGAGAGGTAGTGATGTGACATTTGAACCGAGGCGTCGGAGCTTGTGTTGAAAAAAAAGGGGCGTGCCAGATGAAGCCACGATTCAAGGCTTGTGTTGTTAACATGGAAATCACGTAACTCATGACAAACGAGGTTCGGTCTGAGTGTCGGTTCCAGATAAAGGGGGTTCGAAACTCACGCCACCAAGTGGAGGTGGTGTCAGGAGTATATGAATCAGTTGTAGGAGAGTCAGCGAGTCAGATTTCGAGTTAGATAGTTGTGTCGTCATCGTTATTGTGTCATATGTGTGTTAAGGATGTATATTATTAGATTATATCAGGTTATATTTAGTTATAGTATATTGTTATTATTAAAGTAGTTATTATAGTATTGTTATATTAATTAGATAAGATTTTTTGGATTGCTTTGGTTTTTTGGATTTGGACTGGACTGCTTTTTGATTTGGATTGCCCTTTTGGATTTGTTTGCTTTTTGTGACCTCTTCCTTTTTCCTTGTAATGGAGCCAGCAAGAAAGAGGAAATCCTCCCCTGTCTGGGAGTTTTTTTTAAATGGTTGGTCACAATAAGGTATGTGTATTATTATTGTTTTACTGTCTTGATCTAATAATAATACTCACTATAAGGCTGTATTATATTTCATGTCTATTCATTTATGTTTCTAGGTGAAATGCTTACTGTGCCTAAAGGAGCTGACATACAACAATAACACCTCCTCCATGCTCAGGTATTATCGAGCACTGCACGAGCATGCACAGACTACTAACAATCTTTAGCAATCAAATCAATATTTATCCAAAGTGAATCTCACAAGATCTGAGGATCCACTAGTATATTGGGCTCGACATAAACATCTGTATCCTCATTTATACCAGCTGACACCGACATTCCTCTGTTCCATGCGAAAGGACCTTTTCCAAGGCTGGAGAGGTTCTGTCTAAAAGGAGGAATTGTCTAAGCCCCAACACAGAAAAAATTCTGTTCCTCAATAAAAATAATGTGTGATCCTTCCTTCACCCACCCCAAACTGCAGTGTTGCAGTTTGTTCCTCTAAATCCATAGTCCCATAAGCACAACACTGCACTAAAACTAGTAACAGTTTAATGCACAAAACACACCAGAAACAATTCTTAACCTTTCCCACCCCACACTTTTCTGTTGCAATTTGCATTATTACACTCCCTCCACCATAAGAACTACACTAAACACAGTTTCACTTGTGTTGTACCTACTGTCACTATCCAAACAATTTATGAATAATGAATGAACTGTGTGGGACAGTTGTCTCTGCACAAGTAAATTCAGACAGAGAAGGAAACAATGGACAAATGTCTGCTCAGGTCATTGATTCAGTATGTTTTTATTGGTCTGCTATTTCTTTGCACAGTAGCTAGGTGTCACTAGTGAGCAATAATAAATGAAGCTTCGAGTATTGAAACTTTGGGCTTGGGCTGCGAGGTCTCAGTGGTTCAGGAAGCCTCATTTTGCCATCACTGCTGAAAGGCAGCAGGCCTTCTTCAGCTATATGATGGACGTGTTGAAAATCAAAAGTGAGCGCGCTTTAAGACTCTTAACTGTTTAACAGGTTCTCTGAATAGAAGTCATGTCATGTGAAAATAAAAACAACCTCCTGTGTCACGGTTCACAGGTTTGTCTGCTCATTCTGTGTTGCTGCTCTGTATCAGCCTCAGCTGTTCCTGACGAGCAATCAGATCAGCAACAGGTTCGTCTTTTTCTGTGGGTCTACTTATAGTATAGTCCTATGTTTGTCTTGTCCTCCGTCAGATCGTTTGTTACTGGTTCTCTGATGGTTTGGCTCCATGCAGTGTCCTCAAGTCCCAGTTTGTTTGGTGTTTGCTATTGCCTGGGACTGTTTACTCGAGTTGGCGTGTCACCATTTTAGCTTCCTGTTTTCGGTTCGTGTCTTTGAGGATTCTGCCCACTGCAGTCCCTGCGCTTCCAAGGAAGAACTGCTGACCAGAGACTCGTGCCTACTATCTGACCTGGTTTGTTCTCTTGAGGATTTAAATAAACACCACAGTTCATTCACAACTGGATCCAGTGATTCTGTCAGATCGGAGAAACCTGGAGACGAACGCGACAACGGTCCTCAGAGAAGGTGTTTCCAGGGGCGTCTGGGAGGAGAACTAGACTCCTGCGAGAATTAAAGGGACATTCCAGAAATACCTTGTAGAAAAAATAAAAAAATCATATTACAGAGAGACAAAAGAAACCTTTCCAGAAGAGAGAGCTGGATAGGCTAAGAAAAATGGTTGTTTAGGAAGAAGTGGACCTGCTCCATTGGCTTTATTATTTTGCATTATTTTGTTAATGTTGTTTATTGTGTTCATTATAGTTATCATGTATAATGAGTGTTGCAGCATTTAGAAGCACAACACAACGATACACCGTTATAGCCACGCTCTCTAAACATTTATATGTACGTTTATTTGATCTATTTTATTTACCTGTGACATTTTAATTTTATTTTTGATGTTGCTTCCAGTCTGTTTTGATCGTTTCTTTTGAACATTAAACAGTTTTTGTAGCAATATTTGTGTCAAACTGTGTGTGTTTTCCCACAAATTGCATTACTGTTCAATAATTTGTGCCATATCCATGAAGTTTCACTTTAAATGAACTGAAGCAAATTACAAATTAGTCTAAAATGAAATGCACCTGTGCTTTGCTGCTCTTCAGCCGTGCCCACAGGTGTCAGTTAAAGCTATATTACAGGGAACTCCTCTGTGACCCCTAAATCAATCCCGTTGACTTGTGCTGCTGTTCCGTCACTGACACGATCTTCTGCTGATCAAGGTAATAGACAATTCGCTCATTTTCCAAGTGATGTTTTGTACATATGCGTTCAAAAACGTGTGTTTTTGAGACTTCTGAGTGGATAAATAACAGTTACATGGGTAGCAGTTGGCTTTTTAATCTACAAATTGGCCACGGAGATGATTAACTTTTAAACGTGGTGTTATTACCCTGTAATACTTTGACTATAGCAAATGTGCAGTAACCATGAAACACTGATTAATTTATCCCTCTTGATCAAATTAGGTATTATTTTATTTTGTTTTTATTTTTATTCTGTGTGTTTATATGTTTACAAAGTTGCTGTATTGCTGAGGGATAACCAAAAGGAATAAGTTACAACTAGGGCTTCTTGCACAGAAACCCCGTTCCTAATTCACATTCTCTATCACTTTTTAGAGACAATGAGAAGACAGGTCAGCAGGCGACACGAGGAAGTACAACAACATGTTGTGCGATTAATTAATGAGAGCAATGTTGAAATGAAGAGGCTTGAACATCGTCTGCTGTCTCTGACCACACCTCCACGAACAAACAGTAAAATATAGATGCACACACATGTTCCCCCATATTGTGTTCAGGTTGTTTTTTATTGAAATCTCTGTATTTGTTATTGAACTGTACTAGCTTTACTCAAATGTATTTAGTATATGTAAGGCAAGAAACATTTCAAATTATTGTCGTGTCGTCACCTTGAATTAAATAATTTATCAGTGTTATCATCCACCTTTTAACAGCAAAAACAGAAGCTGCTGAGCCAATTTATGGAAAACCACAAGAATTCAGTCCAAGCATAGATCAGTGTGAGTTACATGTGTTGTGTTTGTGATTAAACTCTGGGAAAGTTACTTGAAAGGTGACAATATAAATTAAATATGTCTTTAAATACAGGCATTACAGATGCATGGCGAGGAAAGATGATGTATGTGCTACTTTTAAAAATAGGGCCCTACAAAATCTTCTTTTCTGACATAAATAAAACTTCTGGTGAGGAATTCGAGAGTGAGGTACACAACATTTTTTTTTTGTTTTACTTTGTTGTAATGCACAATAAACACAACATGTTTGCACTTTCATGTCATTGTCAGCAGGTCATCAATGCACGATGAGATCAAGAAATTCAAATGTTCAGTCAACAGAGCGCACCTTTTGTATTGACCACTTTTAAATAATTATATGAAACAATTATTTTGTGGTGGTGTTAGCACAGTGGATAAAACACCTGTCTGTGGTGTGGGAGACCCGGGTTTGAATCCACTGTGAGACACCAATGTGTCCCTGAGCAAGACACTTAACCCCTAGTTGCTCCAGAGGCGTGCGACCTCTGACATATAAAGCAATTGTAAGTCGCTTTGGATAAAAGCGTCAGCTAAATGAATAAGTGTAAGTGTAAATTTTGGGAGACTTGATCTGAAAGTCACTGTCCTAAGTTGTCCACTAGAGGGCAGCAGAGGTGTTAGTGTGCCGCTCCTCCGACACTGCCTTCTTCATCTGCTCCCGAATAAAGTCTCGTGAAGTTACGGATAACTTAGTGCTCACTTATTTTCCACCTAACGCATACTTCCAGTGTGAACTGAAATGTTAGGGGAATGAAACGTCCAAGGTTCAAACCTAAGGTCTGAACCAGGTTCTGCTCGGTCTATCCATCCACTGACCAATAAAGACTGATCCAAGCCAGGCCATGTTCACAAGCACGCACCCCTTCTCATTCTTACCTCTGATTAGGAGTATGACCTCTTGACACCTCAGAGAACCGATACAGCCATACAATGGCCTTAAATATTTTTAAACCACATTAATTATTTTCCAATGATTTTTAATAATAACATGAATTATGCTCAAAAGAAAACCACATAATTTGTGTTCTCTTAGTAAATCATTAATTAAATTATAGCTCCGGGGTACCTGATGGAGGGCTTTATGAATACGAGGAGGACCGTTAATGGTTCAGAATAAATGTGAAATTTTAGGTCAACAGTATGTTGTTGTATAATATTGAAATATCATTTAAAAAAATGAAAATAAAAATTTAAAATCAATTAATTGTAAATGTTTAGTAAGAGAGGCTAATAATCCACTCAAAATTTAATTGAAGGGTTTTATTTTTGTTTCCATACATTTTTCTTATAAAAACTTTCAATATTCTCAATTCACAAAACTCTAAAAATAATAATAATAAAAATAACAATACTACTACTACTACTACTAATAAATAAGGTAGCTTGAGATGGCACGGCACATTTTCCTGAGAGGTAAGGATCTACTTCATCCAAAAAGGGCCTCATAGATTTTCAAAACAGTTCTTTGAAAATTAAACATTAAAAGTGGGATATGTCACGTTTTCGTATAATGACCCTGTGGGTACTCGGTTTAGTCCCTATTTGTTGTGCTACATAGGGTCTAGTAAAACTCCCTTCCCCTAAAAAGCTGGAGGATTATTTAAGAGGGGTTTCGCCCCTGTCTGTATTCCTAATAATCATACATCTCCGCTTTGTCTAAGGTAGGAAGTCAGTTAAAAAATGAGAAGTAGAAATAAAAGATGTTTTTTTAAAATGAAATTTGTAAGATGAAAAAAGTAAAAAAAATAAAATAAAAATAAAAAGTAATTCCTCGATTTGAAATAGACACTTTCTCTGTGCCTTTGCGAAGTTTCGAAGTGTGACCACTTTTTCTTCAGGCTAGTTACAGTAAAACAGTGTTGTAAAGTGTCTTTTTCTATTGATCTGCAACATAAACACGAGAGAAGTTGACTGCTCGAGCGATTCGGACCGAATGGCTGTGAGCGCGCCCTCGCTACAATATATCCTCTGTGGTGACGTCATCTTCCTGCGACTCCTTCCCTCACTCATTATTCACAAAAACATGAATAAATATATGTTTATAAATACGAATTTCACAAATAAAGGTATCAAAAAATTCCTTTATTCATTCTACATCACATCATGTGCTTTTTATGTTTTTAGAAGGCTGCCCTCGATCGGTGTTAAACTGTAGCAAACTAGAAATTAAACTATATTGTATGGATAATTTATATCATTTTCAGTTGTTTTATATGGAAGCAGTTTAGTCTCAAATATAATTCACGCAAAAAACACGATTCACACATGCGTAGACAATTTCACATGCATGAAACTTAATTCACGTACACACACAAAAAAAAAGCATGTGCGTTTAATCACGAGTTTCGCCGTGGCAACCGGAAAAGTGAAAGGTGCGTATACGTCGCCACAACGTAACTTTGTGACGTTGCCAGTAAGTAACTGCGACGTCGTGGCAATGTCGCAGATCGGTGGTCCTGTGCTGGTAATCAGCTGGTCATTTTTTTTTTTTTTTTTATTCTATGGGCGAACATGCAGTACTTGAACCTAATTTATGTCCTCATATGCCCAAACTAATTTAAAGGCTGTTTCAGCAGCTGTGAATGATGAATACATATTCGAAATGAATTCAGTTAATTTATTAACAAGCAAATATTAACAGTAATACACCCATATTATTAATAAAAACAGGATATACAGCGAAATATGAATGAAAGCATTCAGCCCATACAGAAGAACATAGATTGAGATATATTAATAATAAATACATTTCCATATATTTAAATATCTATACCCTTCTGTAAGCATCCAGGGTCAAAACATTATGCACAAACATGCAAGTCTTATTAAGCACTCAGCACATTGCATTTAAATATTATCATTAACAATGCACACATTCATCAACTAATCACAAGCTCCCACAATAATACGTCAGCTAATCACACCCTTAACCAAACCACTACAAATAATTCATTGAAAATAATATGCAATAGCTTATGAACAGATGTATTATAGCAAATCAAGTTTAATGAATCTCACACCTATCATACAGCATTATGGCCAGTTCACACTGCCACAAATATATATATATATATATATATATATATATATATATATATATATATATATATATATATATATATAAGCAATTAACATTAAATTCTAAAATCTTAAGTAATTCTTACTTTCTCTATTCTTTCAATATTCAAGTGTTCGTGTCCCTGAGTAATATCTGCATCCCCCGGAGTCTGAAGAGAACACAATATGCTAGTAGACAGCAATCCTCGTGAGAGAGAGAGAGGTCTGGTGTGGAGTTGGATCTGGAACTGACTTCTCTTGATTATCTGTCTTCACAAACTGCCCTGAAATACAATTCAAACATTAACAATGATTTTTATAAATGTAATGTAACGCTCTTACATTCATAAAGCTCATTTTGGAAATATAGTTATATCAGTATTATGCAGCATGCACGATACAAGGAAGTGGTCAGTAACAACACTTTGAGGTATTATATCTATGTCAGTAAGGCTACCTTTAAGAAAAAATTAAATTAATACATTAAGTTGTATTATGCATTCAAATAGTTAGACATTCTAAAATACAGAATTTGGTAACAATTAACTTTTAATAAATTGATGTGAAAATGTATGTACTACGAAAAAGGAGTAGAGAAAAATGAAATATTTATTTTATCTTTGAGGATTTCTTTAAAAAAAAAAAAAAATCTTGTCTCGCTGTCATGAACCTCGTGTCTCGTCTCGTCTTGTGGGATAAGTGTCTCGTCACACCCCTAGTAACCAGAGCAAGAGATACATTAGATTTATTTTGCATGTCTGACAGTGTAACATTAAGCTGAAGTATTTCGAATGAGTTTAACCTGTATCCTGTTTTCTGGGTAACATTGAGAATATCATTATATATTGTTGCAACACCTCCAATACGACCAGTCTGACGAGGCTCATGCTTATAACAGTAGTTTGGTGGAGTTTAGACTAATGCTAAATCAAAAATGCCTGACAAAATTAAAACTGGAACAAACACAATCTTTATTGATTGGACAGCACAAGTACTTCTATTTAAGCGTGTAGAACAAAAGTCATCATAACATGGAGCGAAGTGTCCTGGAGATGTTGTCCAACAGGAGATCTAAAAAGCCTAGGACGCTCCCAGAAAAGATTCAAATTATTAACAAAAAGCAGTTTCTGTTCTTTACACCATGACTATAACCATTCGTTTAAAGCAAAAAGTCTGCTGAACCTTTCATGTCCTCATCTAAATGTGGGAAGTGGTCCTGACACGATGATCATGATGCAGGCGATATGCTGCGCACCGTCTTGATCAGGCTCCTGAAGTCCCTCTTCAGTGTCTCCTTCTGCCGTAGCATGGTGTCGTTAAACCCAGCGTGAAGCACGTCCACTCTGAGGCTCCCCTCATCCTTCAGGATCACGGGAATCTGTGCAGAAAAATAAAGAACATGAGCACCAGGGAAACAGTGAGTGTGGACTTTACCTTCAGCTAACATAGCACGAACGTGCCGGACGATGGAGTCTCCGATGTTCACAATGTTGTGTTCTGTCTCGCGAAGTGGAGCGAATCGGGTTCTGGCGGAGATCCTGAGGACCGGAGGTGGTGGATGGAGAGAGGTCATCGCCCAGGGCCTGGTTCATGTCTTACACTGTGAAATAGGGTGAAGGACATCTGGGAAGATCGCATCCTGGGTACACCGGGCCTTTGCAGAGAACCACACAGAGTAGAGGTGGTAGGAGGGTTAGCTGTATACTTACCCTGGACTTATGAGTATCAACCCCTGAATATTTCCAGCACAGCTCTCCACTCGCTCAGCTGGGCCTGCTTCTCCACGATATCGTGGATCTGTTTCTTCATGGCCTCCAGCTCCTTATTAGAAATAAACAAACTAGAGAATAGGGGAAATGCAGAAAAGAAAAATAGTAATATGGAAAACATACAAAACTATCGTAAGATACCAGAATTCACATGTTTAGATTTTACAGATGCATGATGATATATTGTAAAAAATAAATATGAAGTTATTTAATAAGCTTTCTCGGATCACCTGTGTTTTCTATCTCTGACAGCAGCTCCCATTAGACATTTTCTTGGAACTTCTCTGTTTTAGAGGGTTTTTAAGACACTCCTGAAATCACTGTACATTTTTATTTTATCAATATTTGTTTACAATGAAAAATCAGAACAAGCTTGTACCAGTGGTTTGAAATGGTTTCAGCCCATTTTAGACCGCAAGTGACGTCACTGATAGACTTTATAGGCTAAATTAATTATCTTAACTTTACTTCATTTATCTATTGACAAATTACCATCAAAGACATTTACAAAGCAATCAAAACCGATCCTTTACGCATAAGATATAATTAAAAGCCCAAACTTTCATTAATAAGAGCTCAAATCTAATATGCTATAACGTTAATTATGTTTCTATGCTAGCGTAATACTTGATAGCAGACATTTCAGGAAAAATACCATAATCACAGAGGTATAAATATTAACAAAAAGTACTTAAAGTAGACTGTGGAAAATATTAACGTGTAATATTAACAGAACCAATCTGTCGCAGTTGTTGGCCTTTTCTTTTGGTATAACTGACGAGAAACAGAGAAAATGTCAGATGAGTCCTCTCCTCTCCAGCAGCTGATGTGTACGCGGTTGCCATGGTAACTCAACGGTTAGAAGGCTAATAAAAACAATAAAAAAAAGGTTTTGGCGACATTAGACTTTTGTTTTTACTTTGTTTTATACATTTTATCAACCTACTTATTTATTATAAATTGTAAGACTCGCCTCACGTCACTATATATATTAAAAGCATGTCCATATTCTGATTTGGTGAAAAGAAACATATTTTATCTTTAAGGAACGTTTAATCATGTCTGAAGTTTAATTACACTTTTTAAATAGCTCTATACTCATAGGGCATATAAAGAACGTACAAAAAATATGGTAATGATATTACAGGCATACGACGTTGTAGTTACGTTGCCAGTAAGTCATGAAGTTACCAATATATTACCAAAAGAGGACCTATCTGGGACGTTCTTGGTTATCTGGTCACGTTGGAAGGACGTACTGACGATGTTGTGAGTTGGTAATGTGATGGTTATAAAATTACGGGCATGCAACGTCGTAGTTACGTTGTCAATTGGTAAGTCATGGAATTACCAAAAATTACCAGTACGTTACGTAACTGTTACGTCATGTGTTAGCAGGGTAAGCCTTTACATCAGTAATCCAGCATGGCGAATGAAGAACGGGAAGCACAGGTAAGAGTTTAGTTTATTTCATAAAAGTCTGAGTTTACACATTTCATCGTTTACACATTCAATCAAAATACAGTTGTAACAGGACAGTTACAGTAATTATAAATTAAACTGCAATCAGGATGGTAAAAAGAAAGACCCGTAAAGACAAAAGTAACATTTTGGAGTTGTGAAATTATAATTCTAAATTATCTTGTTTTATAAATTGATGTCTATTAGGTCATTGTGTACTTTCTTACAGTAATAAGTTATGTAATAAAACATATGTAGCCTAGTCATTGTTAACCACTACCTTGAAGCAATGTAGTTCGATCAAGATAAACAACATCAGATATTTAGAAACGTTGTTTAATTTGAAACTATATATGTTATAGTGGTTCTCAACCTTTTTTTCCATTGGGCCGCAGTATGGTCCCAGTCCAAGTGCAAGCAGATTGCACAGGTTCGAGTAGCAATGGGCTTCTTTAAACTGCCTCCACATGTGCAATTGAGCTTTTGAAGCCTACTGACCACACGCACCTGTCCGCGCGGTCATTAAAAAAATGGGAGGTACACGTTCGTCCTCTCAGAGCCTCTGCACACACTCTCCCATGACGATGATTACGTCACGCCTACCTAGCGGTCCATAACGGTCCCCCCATGGACGCGGAAAGTTTAACATATGGTTTAAGATGTAGTCAGTAAGACACGCACGGGAGCATGACTTGACGCAACATTGCAGAAAATGTGCATTCACAAATGTAGCCTATGTTGATCCAAATATGGAAAGCACATTCAAATTTAATAATATAAGGTTCTCTCCAGAGATGTTTTGCCACATTTCTTCCATTAAGGATGATTGTTGTGTAATATATGGTGTGCCCATTTGCCTGAACTTCTTCAAGTAAAATGCTGGGCAAACCGAAAATCCAGCACTCTCCTTCGCTACTGATACTGCGACCATTATTTTTTTACGTGTTCATTCGCTGGCATTTTTCACTTTTTTTTTCTCCCTTAAAAACAAATTTGTCCATTATAATGCTCAATTTTACCGAAATTATGGCTGTTGATTGAATTGTGCCAAATTGGTAGGGATGGGACGATACACTTAAACTCACGATAAGATGCACCTCGATACGATATAAAAAAAGAAGAAGAAAATATTACTGTATATCAACAACTTATTTAGTTTTGTTTCAGCTGCACACAGGGAAACACAAGGCCTAACTGGCCAAACACAAACAAGAACACTCCCTTAGTGCTGCTCTAATCCTAGGTTAAGTTATCTCAGGACTGGTTCTTCTTCAAAAAAACTAACATATAAACATGTTCTGGTGTAATCAGTGATCTTTGAGAGCTCTGCTCTGCTCCCTGTGCTACCTCAACCATGACCCTGGCCTGCTCTGCTGTTGCCCCTGATATTGAAGCACTGGCCCTTGTGGTTCTTTCATCTATGTCACTGGTCTGAAAAAAAGAAAATAAAACTAACTCAAACATTTCTGTCTTTCAATCTTTCACTCCCTCCGTCTCTCACAGACACACGCACACAGAGACTCTCTCTCTCTCTCTCTCTCTCTCTCTCTCTCATCGACTAATAAAAAAACAACATGAGAAATAAGTTTTTGGGCTCTGGCCTTCACATACAGAGTTACACACACGCGCAGGGCACCTCATTTTTTTTTAATAAAAGTTAGCCTAACTGGTTGCGCTGCTCATGAAGTGCTGAAGCTTTTTCACGTATTCGGGCATAGACGGACTCGGGTTGTTCATCATTCAGATGGGACAGGCTTCGGAATCGTGGGTCAAGCGCAGTACACTTCTGCAGCATGTCATTACAGTCCCCAGAGTACCGGTCCGAGATGTCGAGTAGAATGACCCTTTTCATGTTGGCGATGTTCTGTGTGTCATTTTCCGTCCTCAATTTCGACCTCATTTGACTCCATGGTCGGCTGTTTGGGGGCAAGGCAGTTGGTGCTAATGCTAATATTTGTTAGCTCGCTGCAGTGTTGTTGTTGCAACATGCGCTGTCTTGGCGTGACGACGTACCGCACCGTTCCCCATATATTATTTTTTTTTTCATTTAGTTTTTTTACCCTGCTTGATCAGCAGATGGTGCTGCCTGCCTGCCACCATAGACTGTATGTCTGCCCCATATACACACACACACATATAATACACTAAATTATTTATATACTACGCAAATCATGCAGCAGTGCTATCTATCTTTATTTTGCGATCCATTTTTTTCGACCTCGATGCGTTTCGTCACGTTTTGTATCGCGCTATTTTGTCAAACGATATTTCGTCCCATCCCCACAAATTGGGCGCTTGTATGTGTTCGTTGAATGAGTAATGTTTTGTGAGTAGGTCTGATCATGTCTGAAAATAATATATGAAACAAAATAATTTAACATAAAAAAAGGCTATAGCTTACAATTCTTAAGTAAATGTTTAAATTAATGTAAAAAATAATAATTGTAAAACTGAAAAAAATGTAATATTGTTCAGCATTGTGGGACGCATTTGAATTCGTGACGGCCACGGGTTGAGATGATGCTGCTGCTAGCTCCATGGTCATTTAACAGGCCTAGCATATTGTTTCTTTTACGCAGCTGAAAATAACAGTGCTTTCTGTTACTGAGCCTTTGTCTGTCACTCGTCCGCTTAAAAGTGGAAGCTTGTGCGTAGCTTTGTTGCATTACATTGAAACTTTGTTGATGTTCTTTGTTCATGACTCTTTATATGGCTATAAAAGACAGCTTTGTTGCGTTTTTTTTAAAGTGGGGATTGGGTGTGCGCCAACCCGGTTGGGACATAGAAGGGGGTGCACAGGAAAAAAAAAGTTTGGGAACCGCTGCACTGTAACATAACGGTAATGGAAATTAGAACGACAGTACATTGAATTAAATTGCAATGAAGTTACAAACGATCCACATCATTAAAGAGAATAAGCTCCGAAATTTTTAAAATAAATAAAAACGAGGATCAATCTGAAACTTTTCAAGTGCGACAATAAATAACCTACACACGATCCACAACATAATTAAGCTGCAAAAAGCATAGGTTCAAACATAAAATAAAATGAAAGAGGATGCATCTGGAACTTTTCGAGTGCAGCGCAAAAGTCGCTCAGCCTGCATCGAGAGAGAGATTTCCTCATGATTTCTTATTTGCTCATTTTCTTTCTCTATTCTCTTCGTCTCTGTTGCCTCCAAATCCTCACTCTCTCTTGGCCCCTCTCCTCCTGACTAACAACTTTTCATAAGATGTCCGACTTGACAGTTTCTCTGATTTCAGCCAGTTAAGTATATTTATAATATATATTATGGAATGAATGAAACGAGTTGGCACGCACATTAACCTGCAGTAAAAGAAGAACAGTGCGTTGAAGACAGCATCTGTCTTCTACATTTCCATCGAAAACTAATAAATTATAGTTTTTTTTTTATTTAAATAAAAATGATTACAAAGGAAATGTTTACTGTTCATGTTTTTTTTATCCCATTTAAAAAAAAAACAGACTGCCATTACATTTTTCCTCTCGCGCACCACACTTTGGGAATCCCTGAACTAAACGATCATGAAGTCGCTGAAGAATATACTGCTTTAGACAATCCTAAATTATAAGAATAGAAAGATGCATTTCAATGAACAGACAATATATTTACAAATTAAACAACGTTTCTAAATATTTGATGTTGTTTATCTTGATCGAACTACATTGCTTCAAGGTAGTGGTTAACAATGACTAGGCTACATATGTTTTAAAACTTATTACTGTAAGAAAGCACAAACTGACCTAACAGACATCAATTTATAAAACAAGATTATTTAGAATTATAATTTTACAACTCTCAAAATGTTACTTTTGTCTTTACAGGTCTTTCTTTTTACCATCCTGATTGCAGTTTAATTTATAATTACTGTAACTGTCCTGTTACAACTGTATTTTGATTGAATGTTTAAACGATAAAATGTGTAAACTCAGACTTTTATGAAATAAACTAAACTCTTACCTGTGCTTCCCGTTCTTCATTCGCCATGCTGGATTACTGATGTAAAGGCTTAATTTCCGTTCGAATTAGTCCATATTGCGCAAAAGGTGCGCAGAATCATGCTCCTTGAATGCACTCAGTGGCTTATGATATGATTGGTTGAATGGTAAGCTTGAATCTGATTGGCTAAAGAGTACAACGGACTCATGTGGGAAGAGAGCTCTGCCAGGAAAGTCTCAAAAACACACACGCACAAATCCGAGTGGATTCGTAGTAAATGACGATTCGTACATTCAGACACTCGTACATTTTAAACATTCAAAGGTTTTTGTGCACAGTTGTATATGTACAAATAGTTTTTTTGCATTTGTGAAATGTATTTTATAAATATATAATTTTATTTTGCGCTTGTGAATTGCTTTTTGTGAATATATATATATATATTTTCACGCACGTTAATTTTTTTTGTGTGTACGTGAATTAGGTTTCATGCATGTGAAATTGTCTACGGATGTGTGAATCGTGTTTTTTGCGTGAATTATATTTGAGACTAAACTGCTTCTATACTTTTATCCTCGAATGCGAGTCGATTGAAAGATAGTGTAAGCATGCTGTTTTCTGCCCTTGGGCTCTGTTTTCTCATATTACCATACTCTTTTGGTGGTGTACATGTCCAAATCTGAAAACAAATATCTTAGGGTTAGGTTTTGGTAAAGTACAACAGCTCCCCCCAACCTAGCCCTCGTCTAGACTGAGGGAAAGGTGCACGGGCCCACGCTTGTCAGCAGTGTTGAGTACTCGAGACTCTGACTCGGTCTTGGACTCGGTCTCGAGACCGTATTTTAATGGTCTCGGTCTTGTCATGGACTCGTGTGCATTTTGACTCGGTATTGACTCGGACTCGACCATATTAGGAATCGGACTTATGCCCGAGTCCACTCGAGTCCCAATACAAATATTTCATGATTATTACTGTATGTTAATGTTTATTTAAATTGATGTATGATTGACACATCCAATGACTGGTGATTTTCTTTTGACGTGAGACGTTAGGCCAGCAACACACTGGATGCGTGGCGCAAGCGCCTCAGCTGCGTGGCGTGTCTGTTTTTAATTCGGCTCCCATGTTAACAGGTTAGATCTTGCAGACTGCCTGCGTGAGACGCGCGTCCCAGGCGCGCGGAAAACGCGCGCATGCTAGAAATAGAACCGACGCCTATTTTTCACACGACACGCGTGCATGTGGGAAGCGTTTCCAGGCAAAATATACTAGGAAAATATGTTTATATGTCATTTTGTACACAAATACATATTAATTCATGACATTTTGATATTTGAAAGTCTATAGGTTGACATAAATTCAGATATAAATGTAATTTTAAAAATAAATTAATAATGATCGATTTTCAAATATTGCACCTGTCAAACATACTCTATGCCGTCAATACTGTTGACGGTGTCTTATCAGTAGGTGTGTAAAAAAATAAAAAAATAAATTTGATATTGTAATAAAAAAAAATAAAGAGCCTGGTTTTTTGGCGGCCTCCCTCTATGTCACCTACAGCCGCTGCAGCGCGCCAAGCGCCGCGTGCAGGCACGCTTCTGGTGTGTGAAGACACAGAAAACGCGAAGCAGCCACCACGTTTCTGGCACGCAGTAGAGACGCTACGCAGCCAGTGTGTCACCGGCCTTAAGTTACCCTCCTGCCTCCGTAACTAAAAAAAACTTCGACTAGTGTGTATTTTACCCTGCATTAAAACGCACCATCCAGGGAAATTAGCATTAGATTATCCGTTGCTGTTACAGAAAGTGATAAAATGGTAACTGTTGTCAGTCCCCGCTTCCTCTGCACCAGTAGAGAGTGTTTTTAGTCGGGGTGGATTGATCATGAGACCACATCGTGCTTGGTTGGGTAGCTGGATGGTCTCCTCACTTATTTTTTTGAAAAGTAATTATGCCCATCTGTAATCTTCACAACATCTAAAGTGCACATAATCCAAGACATTGTAAGGATATTAGCAGTCATTAGTTAAGCTTCAAGGTTAAAAGTTATGTAAAAGCTGTTACAGTTGAACATTTACAGGTATAGTGGTACAGTAATGTTACTTGTACTAGAAAGGTTATATAGAATTACAATATAGAGTCGTACAGTAATATTATGTGTACTAGAAAGGTTATATGGATGTGTATAGTGGTACAACGATGTTATGTGAAAATGAGCACTTAATATTGACAAGTAACACTTCATAATACTAATAAAATTACCTTTACACCACATACTATGTGGCCATTTTAACCTTTATTGTTTCCACCAAACATTTGACATACTCTTGAAGATTTCTTTAGGTCTTGTCTCAGACCCAATCTCTCTGGTCTCGGTCTTGACTCGGACTCGACCCTTTCTGAACTCGGTCTTGACTCGGACTCGACCCTTTCTGAACTCGGTCTTGACTCGGACTCGACCCTCTCTGGACTCGATCTGGACTCGGACTCGAATGAGCTGGTCTCGACTACAACACTGCTTGTCAGACTATACCATATCACGTGAGATCATCTCCGGTTTAGGTGCTGGTCTTGTCTTGGGCCTAAAAAAGTGAAAGTTATGTTTTTAAACGCTGGGTCTGTGATGGTTAAATTTAGGCTGTGAATTCATTCACCCTTAAGTTTCACAGTGCTCAAGTTGAATTGGCTGGGTTCATAATTGTTCCAGCACTCAATCTAGATAAGTAGATATGAGAACACAAAGTTCTTGACTGAACTTGTTCCAGATTAGGGTTAGGGTTAGGGTTAGGGTTAGGTATGTATGTATGTATGTATGTATGTATGTATGTATGTATGTATGTATATAGGGTAAAATGCGAAATTGCACCCCCCTATAGGGTGGGGTGCACTTCGTTTCTATAGGTCCTAGAGGGCTGAAATTCGGAATATATACTATTTAGATGGCGCCCGATCGTTTGGTAGCTCTAGCGCCACCAGGTGCTGAGATATGGTATTACACCCCCAGTTGTTTTGCAGTTAGAGGTCTGAAATTTGGTGTCTATACTAATTAGAGGACGCCCAGTCGGTTGCACTTGGTTTCATCGCTCTAGCTCCTCCAGGGGCCGAGATATGGTACTGCACCCTTACTTGAGTTTCGCAGTGCTAGGGTTGAGTTTCGCTGTGCTAGGGTTAGGGTTAGGGTTAGGGTTAGGGTTAGGGGAATGAAACGTCCAAGGTCCAGACCTGAGGTCTGAACCTGGTTGTGCACGGTCCATCCGTCCACTGACCACTAAAGACCGATCCAAGCCAGACCGAGTCCATGAGTCAATGCAAAAAAATCCAAAATGGGGCTGAAATATTTGTGGTTATTTCCACTAGGTTTGCACAACAAAATGGGTGTTAAGGTTAGGTGTTGTGTGGTGCAGTACATCTTTGAAAAAACTCAACATCTGTATGGATGGAGGAAATCGTTCTAAACCCCCAAGAGAGTAATCAGTAATTTAACTATACACAACTCGACATCGTTTTGGATGGAGGAATACGTTTCTGTGACTTCAAGAGATCTCAACATCGTCTGGATGGAGAAAACAATTTTTGGAACCTTCTAGAAAATTTCTGTGGCTCTCTACATCATACACCACACTGATGGAGGCCTTAAAGTGGACTGTTCAAGCCTTATCGCGACGTTTCGGAATTTATTTTCCTTCTTCAGGCTAGCTCGAACACAAAATGAAAGGTTCCAGTCACTCAGTCTTATTTACACTGTTTCTGAGGGGGCGTGTCTGCACACACACACGTTCTAACACTAAATATCGGCACTTTTTGGTGCGTCATGATCCATTTTGGTGTGGTTTACCATTTTGTTGTACTGATATTTCACATCAACTCACTAAAACAAGGCCCGACCAGGACCAGCCCAAAGCTCAGAGACGAAGGCACTGGCTGGTTAGGGGAATGAAACGTCCAAGGTCCAGACCTGAGGTCTGAACCTGGTTGTGCACGGTCCATCCGTCCACTGACCACTAAAGACCGATCCAAGCCAGACCGAGTCCATGAGTCAATGCAAAAAAATCCAAAATGGGGCTGAAATATTTGTGGTTATTTCCAATAGGTTTGCACAACAAAATGGGTGTTAAGGTTAGGTGTTGTGTGGTGCAGTACATCTTTGAAAAAACTCGACATCTGTATGGATGGAGGAAATCGTTCTAAACCCCCAAGAGAGTAATCAGTAATTTAACTATACACAACTCGACATCGTTTTGGATGGAGGAATACGTTTCTGTGACTTCAAGAGATCTCAACATCGTCTGGATGGAGAAAACAATTTTTGGAACCTTCTAGAAAATTTCTGTGGCTCTCTACATCATACACCACACTGATGGAGGCCTTAAAGTGGACTGTTCAAGCCTTATCGCGACGTTTCGGAATTTATTTTCCTTCTTCAGGCTAGCTCGAACACAAAATGAAAGGTTCCAGTCACTCAGTCTTATTTACACTGTTTCTGAGGGGGCGTGTCTGCACACACACACGTTCTAACACTAAATATCGGCACTTTTTGGTGCGTCATGATCCATTTTGGTGTGGTTTACCATTTTGTTGTACTGATATTTCACATCAACTCACTAAAACAAGGCCCGACCAGGACCAGCCCAAAGCTCAGAGACGAAGGCACTGGCTGGTTAGGGGAATGAAACGTCCAAGGTCCAGACCTGAGGTCTGAACCTGGTTGTGCACGGTCCATCCGTCCACTGACCACTAAAGACCGATCCAAGCCAGACCGAGTCCATGAGTCAATGCAAAAAAATCCAAAATGGGGCTGAAATATTTGTGGTTATTTCCAATAGGTTTGCACAACAAAATGGGTGTTAAGGTTAGGTGTTGTGTGGTGCAGTACATCTTTGAAAAAACTCGACATCTGTATGGATGGAGGAAATCGTTCTAAACCCCCAAGAGAGTAATCAGTAATTTAACTATACACAACTCGACATCGTTTTGGATGGAGGAATACGTTTCTGTGACTTCAAGAGATCTCAACATCGTCTGGATGGAGAAAACAATTTTTGGAACCTTCTAGAAAATTTCTGTGGCTCTCTACATCATACACCACACTGATGGAGGCCTTAAAGTGGACTGTTCAAGCCTTATCGCGACGTTTCGGAATTTATTTTCCTTCTTCAGGCTAGCTCGAACACAAAATGAAAGGTTCCAGTCACTCAGTCTTATTTACACTGTTTCTGAGGGGGCGTGTCTGCACACACACACGTTCTAACACTAAATATCGGCACTTTTTGGTGCGTCATGATCCATTTTGGTGTGGTTTACCATTTTGTTGTACTGATATTTCACATCAACTCACTAAAACAAGGCCCGACCAGGACCAGCCCAAAGCTCAGAGACGAAGGCACTGGCTGGTTAGGGGAATGAAACGTCCAAGGTCCAGACCTGAGGTCTGAACCTGGTTGTGCACGGTCCATCCGTCCACTGACCACTAAAGACCGATCCAAGCCAGACCGAGTCCATGAGTCAATGCAAAAAAATCCAAAATGGGGCTGAAATATTTGTGGTTATTTCCAATAGGTTTGCACAACAAAATGGGTGTTAAGGTTAGGTGTTGTGTGGTGCAGTACATCTTTGAAAAAACTCGACATCTGTATGGATGGAGGAAATCGTTCTAAACCCCCAAGAGAGCAATCAGTAATTTAACTATACACAACTCGACATCGTTTTGGATGGAGGAATACGTTTCTGTGACTTCAAGAGATCTCAACATCGTTAGGGTTAGGGTTAGGGTTAGTTAGGGTTAGGTTAGGGTTAGGGTTAGGGTTAGGTTAGAGTTAGGGTTAGGGTTAGAGGTTAGAGTTAGGGTTAGGGTTAGAGTTAGGGTTAGAGTTAGGGTTAGGGTTAGGGTTAGGGTTAGAGTTAGGGTTAGGGTTAGGGTTAGAGTTAGGGTTAGGGTTAGGGTTAGAGTTAGAGTTAGGGTTAGGGTTAGGGTTAGAGTTAGAGTTAGGGTTAGAGTTAGGGTTAGAGTTAGGGTTAGGGTTAGGGTTAGAGTTAGGTTAGAGGTTAGGGTTAGGGTTAGGGTTAGGGTTAGGGTTAGAGTTAGGTTAGGGTTAGGGTTAGGGTTAGAGTTAGGGTTAGGGTTAGGGTTAGGGTTAGGGTTAGAGTTAGGGTTAGGGTTAGGGTTAGGTTAGGTTAGAGTTAGGGTTAGGGTTAGGGTTAGGGTTAGGGTTAGGGTTAGGGTTAGGGTTAGAGGTTAGGTTAGGGTTAGGGTTAGAGTTAGGTTAGGTTAGGTTAGAGTTAGGGTTAGGTTAGGTTAGGGTTAGGGTTAGGGTTAGGTTAGGGTTAGGTTAGAGTTAGGGTTAGGGTTAGAGTTAGGGTTAGGTTAGAGTTAGGGTTAGGTTAGAGTTAGAGTTAGGGTTAGAGTTAGAGTTAGAGGTTAGGGTTAGGTTAGGGTTAGGTTAGAGTTAGAGAGGTTAGGGTTAGAGAGAGAGTTAGGTTAGAGTTAGGGTTAGTTAGGGTTAGTTAGGGTTAGGTTTAGGGTTAGGGTAGAGGGTAGGTTAGGTTAGGTTAGGTTAGGGTTAGGGTTAGAGTTAGGGTTAGGTTAGGGTTAGGGTTAGAGTTAGGTTAGGGTTAGGGTTAGGGTTAGGGTTAGGGTTAGGTTAGGGTTAGGGTTAGGTTAAGTTAGGTTAGGGTTAGAGTTAGGGTTAGAGTTAGGGTTAGAGTTAGGGTTAGAGGTTAGGGTAGAGTTTGGGGTTAGGGTTAGGTTAGGGTTAGAGTTAGGGTTAGGGTTAGGGTTAGGGTTAGGGTTAGGGTTAGAGTTTAGGGTTAGAGTTAGGTTAGGGTTAGAGTTAGGGTTAGAGTTAGGGTTAGGGTTAGGGTTAGGGTTAGGGTTAGGTTAGAGTTAGAGTTAGAGTTAGAGTTAGGGTTAGAGTTAGGGTTAGGGTTAGGGTTAGGGTTAGGGTTAGAGTTAGGGTTAGGGTTAGGGTTAGGGTTAGAGTTAGGGTTAGGGTTAGGGTTAGTTAGGGTTAGGGTTAGGGTTAGGATAGGGTTAGGGTTAGAGTTAGGGTTAGGGTT